>NW_008794491.1:966518-968001 GCF_000699145.1 Aptenodytes forsteri
GAGGACAGGGACACCAGGCCCCGCTTCCCAGCTTGGCTCCTAGGTGCCGCGGTGGGGGTCAGGCCGTTGCTGCCAGCACACCCCTCCCTGCTGGGGGGTGGGAGGAAGAGCCTTGTTTCCCCCTCGGGACCAGAGGGCCCGAGCAGAGCCACCCGGTGAGTGGGACAGGGCTTGGCAGACACCCCCCACCCCCACATTTAACACTCTTTCTCCCCACCTCCGCCTCCTCACCGGTCCCCACCCAAATGCAAAGAATGGAGGGGAACCCAGAGCCTGCCCCGGGGCATGCAGAGACGCTGCGTGTCTGCATTGCAGATCGCAACCGTCGTGGCAAACAGATGAGCCCTCCACCTCCCCGCAAGTGAATACAGGCTGGGGGCAGGGGGGACGGCGCTGCAGAGCCATGTCTGTGTTGCAGGGAAGGGGGCTCAGAGAAAGAGGAGCTGCTTCTCCAGCGGCTAGCCCAAGGCTGAGACAGGCAGGCCTGTTTTGCAGGGGCACAGAAAAATGGCACTTCACCTTTTTCAAGCTTCTCTCCTTAGCCATCTGACACTTTTTTTTTTGCCTTTGAAAGAAGTAGTAGCTCAAAAAAAATATTCATGTTTGCTATGCACCAGGGAGACATGGGAATCAACCAGTCAGATCCCAAAGGAAACAAGAGCAGTGCAGCTATAAAAGAGCCTTATAGACCTTAAGGATTTAAAGCCAGGGTCTACAGTCTGCTTGAGGAAGATAAACTGTTAAACACCCCCCCCCCCCAACTACTATTGCTTCCTTTAAGGAAATTAAAAGCTTACTGGGATGATCTCAGAGCCCGGGAGTTACAAAACCTGGAAAACCACCTGGAAGAAGTACAAATGAGGGCATATGACACATCAAACTAATTCCCTACCTCCCCCAGTGCAAGGAAACAGGACACAGGCACCTACCTGTGTACAAAGGCAGGGGAGTAGCTACTAACCTGTTGCACTGCTAAAAATCTCTTGGAGAGGACAGAGAGGGGCCTCCCTTGGCTTCCATATATCTCCTCCTCCCCTCTTGAGTCATCATGAGAAACGAGCCCCAGCTGGTGCCCTGAGCCCACTGCCGCAAGGTAACGCTGCGGCGCTGCTCGCCTGGAGGGGTCCTTGTCGGGCCCACCTTTGATCACCTCCTAATTAACGGTGATTTCGTTTCTCAGTTAGAATCCGGACAGGATCCAGGCGGAGAGACGATTAGGAACGCGGAGGAAAGTGCTTATAATCGGGCGAGAGGGATGAAATACAGAGCTAGAGCCAGAGCCCGCTTCTCGCCCCGAAGCAAGCAGTGCCAGCCGGGGGGCTGCCCGCCGCCCCGGGGCGCTCCCCCTTGCCCTCGCAGCCCCGAGCTGTGGGTTTCGGGCAGGTCTCTCGCTCGTTGCCGTCAGCCCCGCTGATGCACGCACAGAAAGGGATTCCCCCTCGGACGCGAAGCCATCGTGCTGCCCGTTGTGGGGGCGAGGGCC
>NW_008794491.1:968110-975803 GCF_000699145.1 Aptenodytes forsteri
GGAGGGCTGTGTCTACAGACCAAAGCCCTTGCGTTTGGTTGTCTCTCGGCAATGACAGCTGAAGGGGCGCCCCGTGTCTGCCTCTACGGCGCGCACCAGGCGAAATAATTTTCTGTACTGATACCGTGCTATCGGCAAGGGGACCCGGCTGGAGACCCTGCCGCCCGGTGCTGGAGTGCTCCAGGAGGCGCTGCCGGGCGGCCCCCAGGGGGGAGGAACCCCCGAGTCTTCGGAGGGGACACGGCTGGAGAGGGACACCCGCGGCAGAGGGATTAGCATTTTACAGCCGGAGAAACACCGCCTCCGCCAGCAAATCCTCCCTCGGGGAAGTGTGTGTGTGTGTGTTTGGAAACGCAGCAGAACGGCTCATAGTTTGTAACTTTCATATATAGATCAGTTTTCACGTATAGATCAGATTCCCTCCCAGAGACAGACCTGCTTTGTAGTGTGCATGGAACTGATTTAATTTCCCCTCTCCTTTTTCTTTTTTCTCTTCCTGTTTTTGTTCATATTTTGATTTTCTCATCCCACTTGTCTTCCATTCCCTTTATTTTTATGCTTTAACCACCAAATCTCTTTTCTTTTCCATATATTCCCTTCCAGTGAGGATAATTTGCCCCCTCTCCCCAACCATACCTCTAATCAGATGACCAAATGTATCTTTTTAAATGTCTTTGTGAGAGAAACAAGACCTGTGTGAGTGTATAAAACCATACCATCTGAAGTCTGAATTTAAGAAAAGAAATCCAGTTATTTCCCCCAAAATAAATGATATACAGAAAAATATCTTGGGAAGGTAAATCCAGAAGTCATACAGGCACGGAGGATGCTATGGGAAGCAAGATGTGGACGTTTGAGAGGCTCCCCAGGGTGCTAGGTCTGGGACATCTGCCCTGTGGCACCATCAGCCTGCGAACTGGATATACTGCCCGTGAATGGCTAGAGCTGATGTGCTTTTAAAAAATACCTGTTGGGAATGACTCATAGAGCAGACGCAAGTATCCACTCGTGTTTCTTTTGGAGCTGTTTTCAACTGGAACAGCAACACAATTCGGATCCAGTCTAGTCCTGTTCTTCCCAACAGGGCCAGACAGCAGCAACAATTTGTTTTTTGGCCCAAAGTTGTGTCCTCCTCTCCCTTCATGTTGTGGCCACCCCCCTCTTTTGCAGTTCTCAATTCATTACGTGCCTAATACTGTGGAGCATTAGACAGGTGAATATGGAAAAGTTGGTTCATTAAGTATATGGAAATGAATGTAGCCACTCACTGGGCTGAAGCATGCCCTAATAAGCCTTTTCTGTAGTCCTTCAGCAGCGAAGATAGAAGCTCAGGTCTAAAAGCAGTCTTGGCCTCTTGGCCTAAGCACAGGCGAGACAGGACTGTGGCTGGAAGATGTTTTCATCCAGCAAGTTCCCCCTACAAGGGATCCCCCATTAGTGTCAGTAGGTTCACTACCTTCAGAGGGCGGGAGCTCAACCTTGTGCTGAAGTGATGCAAACACACCAGTTTACATAAACTGGAGCTGGGGAAGCAGCAGCTGGCTGATACTGTAAATCCAGCTCTGGAGCTCATACCACTGGGTCAGAAATGCTATGGGTTCCTGCCACAGAGCATTGCTAAACTCATTTTCATCAGCAGGTTAATGTTATAGCAGTAGAGGTTGTCTCAAATTTTATGTAGATTAGGTGCCCTTCTGTCCTCCTGTAGCTAGCTCAACCGTGGGTCATCTGTGTTCTGGTGAATACTGTGAAGTGTCACTGAGTGTCGCTGTGTCATTCTGCTCATGTTCATGGGGCTCAGCGAGGCGGCAGGGTGCAGGCTCGGTATTAGTGAACAGGGAACCATGGCCTGAGCCCTGTTGCCCCTCAGAGGTTTCCCTGGGAGCCATCATCCTCTGTCAGGGATGTGCGTGGTAGGTAGAAATCCCTCCCCTGTATTCTACTGAGCTTGTCTGGCTTTTCTCCTAAGCAGGCACCTTTGATTTTTTTTTTTTTTAAATTGAACACTCCTCAAGTTAGGTGTAATAGGAAAACACTCCTGCCCTGCAGCCCTCGGTACTCGCCCAGCACTTGGCTCCGGACAGCCTGCCCCCTGTAGCGTGGTCACAGCTCACAGTCTGGACCCAAGATGTCATGTTTGTGGAAGGAAGACGGTCAAGAAAGAATAACAAAAATTAGACCCTCATTCATATTAAAATACAGTTTTCCTTTCTTTTGACTCTTTAGGGGAGCAGGTCGAGAAAAGGACAAAGCTTCTCCCTCCCATTAACAACCCAGTCTCTCAATCACCTGAGAATTACTGGATGATGTGGCCCTTTGTTAGCAGCGAGAGGCAGACTGGGACAGAGGAGCCGTGGCACAAAACCAAGCGACTCCCTGAAAAGGCAGGAAAGCTGAGTGTCAAAAAACAGGTGGGAAGCAGGCTAGCGAGCCAGCCCAAATTTCTAGGGTTTGATGGGTCTGTTCGTTCTTTACCAACGCTTCATCCGTGCCTGCCACGCACATGATGCTGGAGTGCTATAGTTGTAAACACTCATCTCAAGAAGCATTTCCCACTAGTGCCCATCAGCTGGAATATGGAATATTCCAAGGGAAGACTTGCGAGCAGCGCAGCTTGGAGCCAGGGTTGTGCAAAGTCCTGGGGAACACGGAGAGATTGTGCATATTGGGCAAAAACCTTCCAAGCGTCCTCTCTGCTCAAATTCTCCCCTTTAGCCATAGTGTGGTTGTTCCTACAGGCTCAGTTAGATGTCCTCTTATTAAAAGCAAACAGCATAGACGTAGCTGTGTTCAAATGCTTTCTGCCGTTTCCACCACCAGAGGGGAATAGCAAGTCTTGTGTTTCTCCGTGTACGAAGGCCCTATGTAGCCTCAAAACATGAGTCACCTCCCACACTGTCCTCTGAAAGGGTGCTCTGTGTCAGGCAGTTTGCCTTTTGTTCCCCAAACACACACCGCTTATGAACTTTGGAATGAAACAGCAGCTCTTTTTTCCTGAGGCTTCTTTGCTCGTGTCCCCCATTCTGATGGGGACAGTTTCCTACAGCTCACCCAGTGGGAAAAGCCTCTGCAAAATCCATAGCTGCCAGAGCTTTCGGTTCGAGTGGGGCACTGAAGTGGTAGTTAGATTCCACGCGTGTTGAAGGCTCTCTCGAGTTCACTGTGTGTTGTGGCACCTGCTTTCTACCCCATCTCTCATCTGAGGCTGATCCCATGTATTTCACCATTGTTAATGCATATCAGAACAGAACTAATGAGGATTATGTGCCAAGTGGATGACTGTAATTACACTCGCGCAGTTCTTAAGTGGGCACACAGTCTGCAAGTGCTGCTAATACATCCTGCTAACCAAGCTCTTCCAAGTTAGCACATACTTTTCAGGCAGGTCACTGTGCCTATTCTGTGCCATCTGGATTTTTTAAGACCCAGAAAGTCCCCGTAAGAGCAGATCACCCGTGAGGTAAGTGTCTAATTACAGGGAAGGTTGGGATTAGGGAAAAGTGTGCTCATCTTTCAAATCTGCCAGGGGTTGAGACAGGGATCCCCACATTGCCTGGCCCTTACCCCCACCTGTCCACCCTCTCCTTTTCTCCAAGACTGGCTCTTGCACATGCATTCATGAGTGATTAGCAAGTGTTAGAGCGTGAGGCTCCCTGGCTGGCACCTGCTCTACATATGAATGGCAGAGCTGGTGAAGCCCAGGGCTGTGGAATGGGATCTGCAAGTGGATGTTGTCTGGGACTGACGGAAGAAAAAGATTTACCTGCTTTTGTCTAACAATATTTAGGTGGCCGACTTGGCTGAGATGGAAAGAAAAAGAAACAAAGAAGAGACGAACAGTGAGAGGCTGTAGCTTTTTTAACTGGATGTCATTTGTCTAGCAAGTGAATCCAGTGAAGAGTGGAGGCTGGGGAGGGGAATACAGCATTGACATCAGCTAGTGGCATAAAGGTAAAAATTATCTGTACTTCATCTCCTTCAGACTGTCCATGGAGAACCAGCTCATATTAGGCTGTGAAAGCACATCTTTGGGGGCAGCAAAGAAAGAATCAAAGAGACTGTATTATCGACTGCGTCTCTTCCCAGGCTGCAAGGTCAGAAAAAGCCACAGAATCATACAGTGAAAGAACTCCAGACCCCCAGACTCTGCTGTGACAAAATAAAAATTCTTCCCCAGCACAGCTTAGTCATGAAGGAGGAGGAGCAGTCATGACTGTCTGTGTTGGGAGCAACACCTTGCTAAAAAGTCCTGTTCTAACCCCAGTTGTGTCCTCCATGCAAACTCTGGGGCTAAGGCAGGCCTGAGAACACCTTCTCTTAACCCCACTCACAACTAAGTTGCTTTACTATGGTTGTAAACAGCCTAATAATAGTGTCAAAGTGCCTGCAGATGCAAAGTAACCTTGCAGAGTGTTGCATGGCTTTGGTGCAAAGATGCAGGTGTTGACTTGTGATCCAGCAGGGCCCTCTGACATGGTAACACCTCAGCTGTCTCTCTTCACTTACTGCACCCACCGGACTTCCCCACCTCTGCAGCAGAAATGGTCAAGCCGGATGTAGTTCATCTCTCCTCAGCCACTGCACTTCACAGACAGCATGTTGACACAAACCGCTGAAGATTTCAGTTTCTATCAGTACCCAGCTGCTCTGCAAAGCCATGTGCTGGCCCCAGCTGGAGGTCTGATCTCTGATCTGTCCACCAGCTGCACCCACTATGGGGACAAGGCAGCAGCGTTGCCCTGCAGCCAGAGCAGGCTATTGAGCAGCACGTTCCCCAGCACAGCTCAGTGATGAAGGCCAGTCCCTCTTGCACTCCTCTTCTCTGATTTGATCCCCAGAGAGTAAGTGTACACCGGTCATGGGACTCAACGCCTGTCCTCTCCACGTGTCATTCACGTACTGACATTCCAGTGGCTTGGAGCACCTGAACCTGTCCCTCGCAGCGCTGAAGGATGCATTCATGGAAATGCCAAGGGCTGCTGGCAGCCTGCTTAACAGCAGTCTGCTATAGCAGCAGGAAACAAGAGGAAAAGAAAATGCTCAGAATCAGCCTGTTCTATGTAACATCCTCTTCCTAGCTTTAAAACCTCCCCTAGGGTGAAACACATGAACATCTGGTTTCAACCTCCTGAAGTTAAGGCCAAAAGAGAGGGAATTAGCCCTGTGGGCCAGGTGCTGATTTCTGTTCCCACTGTGTAACTGGGCGAATTCCTCAGCAGCGATGGATTCTGGTCCCATGACAGTCAAAGACAGTTTCACATCGGCTTGGGCGACACTGAGGTTTGAAATTTTTCTGTGCTTGTAACAGCGTACCTGAGTGCATAATCTGCACAATTAAATGTGGCAATACGTGCATTCCTGGACAAAGAAATAAAGTTAAACACAGTGAGAAAAAGGTGGGCCACATTAAGTAGAGGGGAGGAAAGAGAAAAAGAGAACAGAAAAACAGTCTATTCCGTCTAGGTTCCTAGATTGCCTTCATCGTTATGGTGTCTGAGCATTTTCCGGTGGAGTATTCAGTGCCCTGACTCAGATCTGCCACATGTGGTTCTTTGTCTCTTTCTCATCCTCTCCGCAGGGAGATAACTGCACATGTTGCGAAGGATTTAACTTTGGGTTAGCTAGCTTGGTTTAGGGCTTGTTCATAACGTGCTCACAGCTGTTTGTATTTGAGGTGTGTGTTAGAGATGTGCACCTTCTACTTGGAAAGCAAAGCAGTAAGATCAGGGTATGTTGTAGCACAGCCTTACTATGACGCTGGAGACAACTCTGCCTCCTGCTTAGACTAAATTTTCATAGGGTTAGAGAGCTCCCCTGTACCAGTAAAGTGGAACTGCTGACACCACTAGATGCCAGCTGTTGGCTTCAGAGCCTTACAGGAATCTCTGTATGCTGGTCTGAGGCCACTGGGTACATCGAGGAGACCGTGAACTGGGCAGTTTGGTAAGTAAGGGGGCAGCCTCAGTTGGAAAACATGGGTCAGATACAAAGAAAAGCGGGTCAACAGGGGTGGGGGAAACACTCCCCCAGCCCTGTCCTTGTGCTGTAGTCAATTGACTTTGGAGGCTGCCAACACTGTTTGCTAACTGATGTTGGGAGGGGAGGAGAGTTTCTCTTCGTATGAGTTGTCAGAAGCAGCATAACTGGCCAGCTGGTCTGATCCAGTATTTCAGGAGGTGGTGTACTTAGAATACAGTAAATGTCCAGGCGAACTGAGGGATCTCCACCATCCCACTGTGCTGGGTCCATCACAAACTCATGTTTGTCAGCAGACTCAGCTCCAAGCAGCTTTTCGTATCAGGGAAAGGCCTTACCTTACCACAGGGACCGCTGTGCTAGGGTACATCTCTAAGCCAGCACTTAACTCTGTGGCTTGGTTATGGATAATGATGGAGTTTGGACAGTTTGAAGCTAAGAAGCTGCAAAACCCAGCTGAGATGCTGGTTAGATACTCTGGCAGAGACCTGAAGGAATGGTGTCCAAACTGTAAGCAAATGCAATGCAATTACATTGGGTACTTCTGTGGCAAAATGATCTACCCGTGGCCTGGCTTGGCGTGACCTAAATTATCAGGTTAGGGGAAGGATTGAAAATAACACAATATCATCTCCTCAGTATAGCTGACAAAAGGAAAATACAGTCCTAATCAATCACTTCCCACAAAGAGGTCACTGCCCCCATCCTCACCCCACCCTCAGCAGTGCACATAGCAGTGGGTAATTGCTATTTTTTTTGGTTTCCCCACATGCCAGAAAACTGAGGCACAAGGCTTTGTGGTGGCCCAGTGGTCCTGCCGGGCCTGGAGCAAGCATCAGGTGATTCCGTGTCTTTGACACCTTGCATTCTTAGGCTGAGAAGTGGTGAAGATCTGGCCTGAGGATCACATGCTGGCAATGCCTCCTGCCCAGACTGCTGTTTGTATTTAGCAAAAGAGTATACAGGCTGTGACACTGCTGCTTTCTGTGCCCCAGCCATAGGCACTGCACAGAGCGGGGCAGGAGGCTGTTTGGGTTCGTCACATACAAGACAGCTTCTTTCACAGGCCTTTGCTGGGTTGCTGGGACGGTTGCCCTGCGCCAGGAGGGCAGTGTGGAAGCTGGCTACTCCCTATCCCAAAAGACAGCCGCAGGGAGCTGTGGCACTTCCCTCCTGTGCTCCTGCCTTGTGCTGCTGCCCAGGGAGAGGGGCATCCTGGCCTTACCTGGGCTGGGGCACTGCGGCACTCGGATCCCTCCAAACCTCCGAGGGAACACCATTTCAGGCAGAGAGTGAGTGACTTCACATTAGTCCAAATAACTGCATTGATCCGAGTAAGCAGCTCCTCAGGGGTTTCTGCTTTATGCAATCAGCTCCATCTCACACCTGAAAAGAAGAAGGTGTAACCCTGTCTGCAGACCAGCCCCGCGGCTTGGAGCCCACCCAGACTCGGTGGCTGTGGCCCTGATGTGAGGGAGAGCCGGTCCTGGGACACAGGGATGGGGAAGGGGTGGAGGAGGTCCCCGAGGCCAGCGTTTTGCAGACAGGTCGCTTCTGGGAAGCCAGAGTATCCCCCGGCCCGGGACGGCAGGTTTCCGGGACAGATCGTGTGGAGGCTGAACTCGGGGGGCCGGGGCAGGGGGGTCCCCCCGGCTCTCCCCTGCTTCACCCTCAGGCGGCCACCGAGGGGCAGCAGACAGCCCCGGGCGGCGGCGCG
>NW_008794491.1:975833-988220 GCF_000699145.1 Aptenodytes forsteri
CGCCCCTCGCCCCCCCCTGCCGCCGGCTCGGCGAGCCGCGGGGTGGTGGGGGGTGTCCGCCCGCCGGGCTGCCCCAGCGCCCCCAGAGCCTCAGAGGTGGCGTAGGGCGTTTTTAGCGCCGCCGCCACCTTCGTCGTCGCGGAGTATGTGGCAAGTGAGGTGGGCAGGGGCTGGAAGCAAAGCCGGTGAGGGGACTGGGAGCTGGCGGTCTCCCGGAGGGGGGGAAAGACTGGACAAGGCAGGGGCAGTGAGCTGAGACGGGGTGGGTTACCCCCCGAACTACTGCCCCTCCCGAGCAGGGCAAGGTGGTACCGAGCGAGAGTGGATGCAGAGAGCGCGGTGTGACGGTGGGCTCGCCCTGGATGCCCCAGTGCCTTTTGAGACACAGGGCTGAGATGTGCTGGGAGCGTTTGTCCTGCCTCCCTTCTTCCCATCTCCCAGTGACAGTCTCCGGGAGATCTCAAGCTGGCAGCTTCATGAAGGAAAACTACTCCCTGCCTCAGCGACTGAGAAATTCCTCTTGGTCGCCGGCTTGCTATGAACATCGCAGCAAGGCACCACGGACACAGATCTCCGTAACGGCTGCTCCACACACAGGGTGAGACAGGCTTGAACTGCAGAGGCCTTTTACAAACTTGGGCCTCTCTTCCCACACAGAAACAACTCTTTCCAGGCCTCAAAACAAGAGCTGAGCTGCAGTTGAGGGACAGGACAAATGGGGAAACATCATCCAGATGAAGAAGTCCCTCTCCTCGGAAGGGGGAATGCTGTGTATTTTCTCTCATAGCATTGTCCACTGCTATCACATGAGTGAAATCCTGGGGAATTTAATGGCATGAGCTTTCTTCCTTTATTCTCCCCTTGTTTTGCCTATTCATTCATAACAGGATTGACTCCTGAAGGCTATTCCTGAGAGGACGATTTCAGGTACCTTCACAAGACATCCAGAGAGTGTTGTGAACCTGAACAAGATATGCGGTGATACAAGCCGTGACAGCACATAAATCCAGGAAATTCTATCTACTCATTTTGCATCCACAATAAAAGCTTGAAAACATAGCTTCCCCCCCCGTACAACGTTTCTTGTGCCTTTCTGCTCTTCCTCAGCTTGATTTCTCTTCTTCAGGCTCACAGCGCTCACCTGCACCTGTGCTTTGGACATGATTTCTGTTGGTGGCAGCAAGTCCCAGACACAACCTCTATAAACTGGTATTTGCATTGGCATCACCTTAACTGGCTGCAAGCTGGGCCTAGCTTAATTGGTGCAAAATGCACATCTTTGCTTGTTTGCACAGGGAGGGACTAGCATCCTTTCTAGGGTGACATGCCAGACTGTAACTGTCTTTTTGCAAAGGAAAGACTGAACGTGCCACTAGAAATCTTGCAGAGGTGTTGACTCAGCTGTTCTGTTCTCAGTGGTAGTTGAGACTTACTACTCTTTACTTGTGTTTCTTTCAGCATGACACAGTTACCAGCTCCTGGCTTTGCTGCAGGCCATTCAAATTCTCTGTGGGTGCTGTTTTTGCTAGCTGTGCTACAAGTAAGTGACTCATGCACTAGAGTTTCCACTAGACAGATACCTGTACGATAAAGGCCACAACTGGGGGAAATTTCCTGCGCAAATAAGCCCTTCAGCTAAAATGGGTTCTGAAGGTCTTAATCTGTAGGGTGTAAACTATGAGGGTACATGGCCTGAGCTCCTGGAGGGCTCATTAGCCTGGGAATCAAGCAGACTATATGAAATGAGGCTGAACTTCCCCTGCTTTAGGATGAGGTTGTTGCTAACAGAGTTCCCAGCAGGGCTAGGGCATATGCCAGAAGCCAGGCTGGCAAAGATTAAAGACTTCAGCTGAGCTAGGAAAAGGATTTCCTTCCCCTCCACCACCTGTCATGCACTTCTGGTCTGTCTTCTCTGCGCATGGGATGAGTGAGCCTCGTAGCATGGGGTATCCAGCATTTTCTTCCCCTCGCACAGACAGGATGGAAGCGTGGCGTTCCAGGGGAGCCTCCTGTGCCTGGCCTATCTCTGATCTCTCCTTAGTTTTTTCTCTTATTCTTGTTCTCTCTCTTATTTGCTTTTATTTCTCTCATGCATTTTTCCCTGTTTTGTTCTCCAGATGGCCTGCCATTTTAAATTCTCGTCTCCCTGTATGTTTTTCCTTCATGACTCTGTATTTCCTTGCTCTGTTTCCTTGCTTCTGCGTGACGTGCAGCAGTCTGTGGCCAGTAACCACAGCAAACTTCATTTGAAGACTAACAGCTGCTGATTGATAGAGTTGATTTTGATGCACCCGTTGCTTGCACCAATATGACTGCAACAGTAGCTGCCATCAGCTACAAGGATGCAGGCACCATACCAGTGTAGACCAGACCTCTGCTTTGCCCCTTTCAGCTCTGTTTTCTTTTTATTAATGCTTTTTTTTTTTTTTTAAACGGAGAAGGAGAATTCTCTTGTTCTGTTTTATGATCCTCCCTCATTATTGCCCATTTATATTGTGGGGATAGTTAGGTGCTCTCAGTGTGCGTGGTATTGGCACCACTGAGGGCACTGTCAAGGACATCAGTGCTGAGAACTTTCCACCAACTGTTGTTGTGCTGCTGTGACAGCCTCTCTGGCACGGTGGCAATCTCTCCAAGCAAACCAGGGGATGGGATCAACCTGGCAGCTTCATCTGCTTTCCAATTCTGTCTCCTAAATCACAGTCAGATTGCATCAGGCTTCTTTGCATGCTCACAGGAGCCAAAGTAACAATAGTTTTTTAATCTCCAACTTCCAGCTGTTTCAACGTTTGCATGTGTGCAAATGCTCTTTATCTGCGTCAAAATACGTTGTGTCTTAGAAGAAAGCCCTATCCAACCTAGTGTGCTGCTGTACAACCTCACAGGTACTCCTTTTCTGCCTGATGGTAAGGATGACAAGATCCCAGACTGGAGGAGATAAGAGTATCCATTAGCACCAACAAAGCAAAGGTTCTGTGTCTGTAGCACAGTGAGGTTTGGGAGTTCATAGCCATTCACTGTTGAGGGCAGGAGGACTTTCCCACACAATCACGTTGAATATCCATACTATTTTCAGTGTGCTATGGACACTAACCAGCTCAGCAGTCCCTTTGGCTTTGACAGTGTTATTTAAAACTCAGAGACTCACCTCAGGGAACTGTGCCCTCCTGCCTCAGCAGCAGCAACAGACAGTCGGGGTGGGGGACAGCAGGAGAAGAAAAGGTAGGACCTGTACTTGCTACAGCAGCAGAGTCCGATACTATGTTTAAGAAAAGCCTCAGCCTTCTGAAGATGAAGCTGTCAAAATCTGAATCCCACCCATGTGTGCTTAGTCCTAGCTTTTGTTCTTCTCAGTTAAGGACAATCTGTTTCTGCAGCCCTTTGAGGCGGTTTCTATCTTGGAGACACAGCAGCGCGTGCAGGAATGAGAGCTGGGATGGCCAGGATTGTTTGGCTTTCATAGGGAAAGGTTGCTTGGACAGAACCAAAAGGTTTCTGTGGAAAGTTTTGGTTTTCATTTTTTTTTTTTTTTTTCCCTTTGGGGAAATTCTCCAGGCTGAAAAGAAGGAAGTTAATTGGGTAGCCACTCTTGGGTGAGACTCAGGTTCATACCCCTTTTTAAACCTGGCTCTGTGGCATCCCAGCTGCATGCCACAGGCTATTAGCTGTTTCAGAGGACAACACAGTATGTGGGTGAGAAGTCAGTGAGACTGGGAGGGAAGGGAAGGAGGGACCCTGTTTGTGTTGTGAGTCAGAATAAAAACATCTCATCAGGGTGATGCTTTTCAGGAAACGGAACTGCTGAATTCTGGCCAGCTGTCTTCAAGCTTGGCTGAAGTCAGTCAGGAAAGGTATTTCTGGGAAAACGGAATTTTCCAAGTTTATGATACCTTGTTTCATATCACATTGCAGCTTCTGATTTTGGTTTGCTTGCATGCCTGGTTATTTTTGGCCAAAATCCATCTGTTCCTTTGCAGATCTGCTCTCCAAGCTCTTTTACTACCTCTTGCAGAACTGGCTGGATTAGAATTAAACCTTAAAAAAATCTACGGAGGAGACCGTTCATCCTGTCCTTCCCAATAACAGAACTGCAAGGGTGGTAACTGGCAGCAGAACAGCAATAACAAACAGCCAGGGATAGTCCTGCTGCAGCCCTATGAACAATTTGTGCTGTAGTAAGTGGCGCTATCCTGCTTCAAACCATCTGCAAAGATATGATGCAAGCCCAATAAAGCAACTTTGACTGTTGTTTTGGGATTTGGATTTGAGCCCATTTCACAGCTCACCCTGCTCCTTCTCCTTTAGGCATGACTACAAAATCCCAGTATAGACACAGTCTGTTGCTTGAAGTCAAGATAAAGCTGTCCTGGCTCACGTTGTGTCTTTCTAAGGCTAAAGACCCAGGACAAACTGGGGCCAGAGAGAAGAAAATTAAGTTTTCCTCATTCCCTGTCTCACAGTAGATTTCACCTGAGTTGGGATTTTTTCCCTTGCCATGGGCTTTTGCCAAAACCCTTGGCCCTACCACCCCCTGCACAGCCACCATGCCCTTAGAGAACCTCTTTATCCCCATCTCTCCTTTCACCCATATAATATCCACTGCTGCAGCTTGAATTTTCCTTCTGGAGATACACAGATTCAACAGAGGAGATGGACACACGGCTGACTTGGGGACAGAGATCAGAGACAAATTCCACTACCTAGCTACCTTGCCTCTGCAATGCTCGTGTATTTGTGTCTGAAAAGAAGCCTGCAGACGTTAGCCACAGGGCAGGCAGCGTTTCCCCAGAGCTATTGGTGCTGGTGCAGCGAAGGACTGTCTATGGGCTGGAATGAGACTGGGCATTTTCAGGCTGGGGATAGGAGCAGCGATGGCCCCAGCACGCGGAGGCAGATTCCACACCGGCTGTGCCTAATGCAGGCTATCCCACAGGCAATAGCAGGGGCCAATCCTCCCCGAGTCTCCTCAGCTGTGCTGGCCCATGCCTCATACTGCTGTGCCACAGATGTGTAGGCAGGTGCCTGCTGCCTCTGGGGTGGCATGGAGGAAGCTGGGTAGTGCTGAGGGGTGGACTGGCTTCTGTTACCACAGAAGTCTCCAAGAAATTCCTCTGGTAATGGAACAGCCTTGCAAATGGACAACTAGAGCTGCACAGGGATGTGTTGTATCCCAGCCTGGCTTTCTTTGCCTCTGTCTGACTCATGTTCCCTCTTTATGGGAAGTTTCCTTGACCAGCGAATTGAGGTGGAGTAACCAAGGGCAGCGTCACCGTTCAGGGCAGTCTCTTGGCAGTGAGGAGAGAAGCGTTTGGATGGCACATAGATGATGCAGAAAAGAGAGATCTCCTTTAAAGAGAGGGAAATCCTTTATGCTATTGCACTGCTCAGGCCTGAAATCAGAAAATGACTTTTCCCATTCCCTTTTTCTTTCTTCAAACACCAACTTTCAAAACAGAGGCTATTTCACTGTCTGCCCCCATTATCATCCAATTCAAACTCTTTGAAAATCATTAGGGCAGCATGTGCCTTATAAAACAAGGAAACAAGCTTAATAACTGGGATCAGTAATTTTCCTGGGGTATTTATTTGCCTTTTGTTTTTTGAGCTCTGAACTGTCCCTCCTGTTCTTTGTCCCAGAGGCTTGGACATATATGTAATATTAGATGAGTGGCTGTGACACAGGTCTGAGGCTAGAGGGGCTGAGCTGTAAGGAAAGACTTCAGAACCTGGCAGCAAAGGTCAACAACATCCAAGGGGCTACAGAGAGATGTGCTAGGGTGTGCTGTAGTTTTGTGATACACTGGTTTTGGTCACAATTGTTTCCTATGAAGCTCCTGGCTTGTACAGATTCTCCTATCCTATTCAACTCTGGGAGGTGATAAAGGCTCCTTAACAAGATCACAAACAGACTTGGGGGACAGAAAGGCCCAGCTGTTGGGGGACCAACATCCAATATGTGCATAGGAAATATTCCCTGATACTCTGCAAGCCTTTAAAAGAGGAAAATGAATCACAAAAATGCAGTTATGTTATGGTTTCTATTTCATTGAGTAATAAAGAGCGGCATACTGAATGAGATAAACTGAACTAAAACTTTATGACTCATATGTCCCATGAATGAGCTGTCAGAACAAGATATTTTGTATTCCTGGTTGAGTTACCTACCTGCTGATGATCTCACATCTTGTTTTACACCGTGGTATCCAGTCTTTCACTGAAATAACAAATATGGCCAGAGTGCTCAAAAGGCAGAATGACTGTGGACACATCAATCAAAGTCATCGGTTTTCTTCTTTTCTTCATTGGGTGTCTACCAATCTAGTTACCTGATCTGCTTCCTCTATAATCCCGTCAGAACCCTGTAATTAATAATAATTATTAATTACCCAGCAGACCCCTGACCATTAATGCCAGACCCAGGCAGTGCTGTTGGTCATTGGTAGGTGCTGCAGGTTTGTTCTAGCTCAGGTGTGGGCCCACAGCCACATTCTGACAGGGCTCTCCTGACTCCCCCCAGCTGTGATTTTGTGCCAGCATATGCCCTGCATGTGTGAAGCTGGTGCTCCAGGTGGTACCGAGCATGGCTGGTGCTGTCCATTGCAAGGATGCACTCCCGTTGCACAGAGCAGATGTTTGGGCAGCTTCCCAGGAAGGGACCGGCTCTTTCTGAGGGCAACCACCATCCCATGACATGACCTTAAGTAAAGACATCCCACTCCATGGTGGGAGGGCTAACATGTTACCTCAGCAGTGCAGCATGTCATTTTCATCCAGTCCTAAGACACTACAGCAGCAGGAGGAGGCAGATAGAATCATAGAATCATTAAGGTTGGAAAAGACCTCTAAGATCATCGAGTCCAACCGTCAACCCAACACCACCATGTCCACTAAACCATGTCCCTAAGTGCCTCATCTACACGTCTTTTAAATACCTCCAGGGATGGTGACTCAACCACTTCCCTGGGCAGCCTGTTCCAATGTTTCACCACTCTTTCAGTAAAGAAATTTTTCCTCACGTCCAATCTAAGCCTCCCCTGGCACACCTTGAGACCGTTTCCTCTTGTCCTGTCGCTTGTTACTTGGGAGAAGAGACCGACACCCACCTCGCTACAACCTCCTTTCAGGTAGTTGTAGAGTTCAAGCCCTGGGAAACTGGAAGCCCTCAACATCCAGCCTTTTGTTGCCAGCTCACTCAGAGAAGGTTAACCTGTGGCTTGGCAACATGATGTGAAGCCGTCACAGCACAGCAAAAGCATCTTTTCCCCCAAGCTGTGGGAAATCCAGATCAGCATGCCATGTTGCTGTTGCAGTACACAGGAGATGATGAAGCCTGGAGCAGGAAAAGCAATCTCTGGAAGACTGAAAGAGAACCTGAGCTAGGATATCCTATGTTCTTGTATCTCAAGCTGTGTTAGTTTTATACCCCTGTGTCATTCACTAATGTTGGTTGCATGATGGAATGTATGTGAGTGAGAATCATGGGTAAATTTGCTAATCCTGAGAAATTATAGCTATTGCAATGAATGTGTGTCTGTCCACTAAGGGCTTTCAGGGGTCACAGATACAAGGTTTGTGGAGTTAGAGGTGAACTAATATGCAGAATGGGAAATGGCTTCTGGAGAAGAGATATAGGCATTGCTTAGTGTCAGCCTGTCACATACTGCTTACATCTTTGGAGGAAGTTGTTGACAGGCACATTCTAGTGAACAGAGCTGCTGCAGTTTAGGAAAGTACCATCCCATCTCTTGACTTCATCTCAGGTGATGTTTATTGCTGTCAGAGCAGAGTCGCTGGAAAAGATCACGTAAACAAGCGCATACTGCACATTATCCTGCCGGAAACTTTCCCATCAAATCTCCACTCAGTCCATTACAGGCTGAGTGTCACCATCGTATCTTAAAAGTGTTCTGCATCTCAATCTGAAACCTCCAAAGAGGCCTATTCCTTAGTAATGTAAGTTTTTCAGTCAAAGGCAGGTGTGTTTATGACAGAAGTAGCATATTTAATACCTCACATGTATGCATTCCTGGCAGACTTTTTCCAGTTGCATCTGTGATCCTTTTCAGTTTTCAGAAAGTTGCACTGTTGCCACAGATACTTACAATGCATGCACAACCAACCATGTCGAAATGAATACACTGGTCATGCATGTCTTTACACCCTCTTCCAAGACGCACACAAAGTTTGCCCGTCAGGTTAGGGTGGCGTGCATTGGTTAGCCAACAGCCCACAGTTCTCACTTTGTCCCTCATGGAGAGAGGCGGTTTCTGAGGCAGCCAGCACTCAAGCCAAGAGAGTTTGACAAGCTGGTGTCAACATCTGGCACTAGCTCCAGCATGAGCCCTGAAATCACTGAAGCTCCTTGTCCCTCAGAAGAGACAGGGCTCAGCAATTTCCTTCAGGTACTCCGTAAAAGGAGAAATGGAAACCAAAATCCTCACACTGTCAACTCATGCAGTTTTGGGATATCCCAGGTAATGGAAAAAAACCCAAGGCCAGTTCCTGGAGGGCCAAATAGCTCTGTCACTGTACTAGGCCAAAGCTGGCTCTGTGCATCGAAGCAGCGTTGAGCCTGAGGTAACCTAGCTGCCTGGACCACAGAGTGCTGCCGGCACGCAGAGTGTGGCATAGCTCATGTTGAGGCAGAGCTGGTCCCTTCATGGGTCTATGAGGAGTCACTCGGGTGTCATTGCCCCCTGCTCCCTTGGGCTCCTAGTCTCAGGAACATGCCTGCAGAGTCTCTGCAGCACTCTCTGTAGACACATCTGGTCCTTGTTACCTTAGGCTTAGTGTCCTGTGAAAGTATTTGTAATGTTTCCAGACCTGAGCAGGCAGTGCTGTGCCTCAGCTAATGAAGCCAGCCAGACTTTGCATGGAGCCAGCTAAGCTCTCTGCATCCACAGCGCAGTTAATCTGCAAGCAGAATATGAGCTCCCGAGTGACTGGTAGTTGTAGCTGCTCCTCGGTGTCACCCTAGGATTATGAGTCTTGCTAGTTTTGCCTTGGCCGTGTTTTCAGAAGGGGCCTGGCAAAGTTGCTGAGCTGCACTGTGTTCTTCTAGCATAGCGGTTAGGTGAACAGTAGTAACTCTGTGGGACTTGGGAGCTACTATCTTTCCTAAATGTCTCCATAGGAAATTAGTATAACAAAACTCAAAAAGACCTTAAGGAAGGGGAATGTGATTTTATTTTACAAATCTCAAAATAAATGGATTTTGCCCCCTTGCACTGTCTTACCCATATACTCACCAGCACCAAGATGTGTGCATCTCAGTGGCCTGGCCAGGATCACTTATGTGCAGGAGAGACAGTGCAGGGTACTTACTGTATCTCAATAAGAAAGGCCCGACAACAAATGGCTAAATAAAACAGCTGTTTTAATAAGACAGAATAAGAAGAGGAATATAGACAGCGAGTAAATCTAACATCCCTTCAGATGCTGGGCACCCCGTGTTCGCGCAGCGTTGGACAGAGCCCAGATGGATTTCCCCACGGCACACAGCGCAGATCCTGTCTGTGAAGGGAAGCTCCCTCTTTTTGGTCATCTGAGCTATTACATATTTTCCTACAGGAACACAGTTCTGTTCCTAAAGGTTGTTCGAACTTCCTGCTGCACGTGTAGATAACGGCAGGGCCAGGCCGATGGCGTAATCGCTGGTACCAAGCAGGAGCTGCCTACAGGCTCCTCTGTTACAATCCACCAGCTAAGTTTATCCTGCGGCCACGGGGTTTGTGCAGCATGGCTCGGCCTGAAGGCCACGCTGCACGTGCAGCACAGCGCAGCACAGACCTGTGTATATAAATTACAGATTACATTAGTAACATAAGGGCTTCTCAGTCCCTAAGCACGAGGCCCAAGAGAGCAGACATGGCCTGTTCGAGATCACCAGCTCCTTGAATGCCACGTCTTCTGCAAGGCTCCCAACACACAGTCCCCTCTCTTCCTCCATAGGGGGAACTCTCGACCCGCAGGGTTTGGCAGGGAAAGTAAGTAAGCTTTGCTGATACCTTGTGAGCGAAGTCTCTCATCAGAGGTATTTGTGAGCACTTTGTCCTTGACAAAGCTCTGACAGCATGGAAAGACCTCGTGATGCGTGAGGCTGAACCACCGCGCTTTCCACAGAGCCAAGCTTTGGGTGCTTTGGAGGAAAGGCCTGCGTGCCACACAGAACAGCTGCACCACCGGGAGGAGTTTCCTGCACAGAAGAATAAACCTCATTTTTCTGCCAACGAAGCGTTATCATCCCTTTCAAACTTACCAGCAGGCTTCAAAGAGGTTGTCCAATTCTCACATTTTTAACCAGAAACACCTATCAGCCCTTGCTCCCCAGCTAAGGGGTGAGGAAAGAGCGCTGCTAAGGGCAGGCTTGTAAAGACATGTCATTATGTGGTAGCAACCGCTGTCAAACCATTTTTTTCCCTTTCCTCTTACATCACCCGGGGCCAGCGGAGCCTGGGAGTGTGCTTCTTCATCAGCCGCGGGCGGAGCCCCCGCCTGCAGGAACAGAAACAGAAAGGAAGACAGCACCAAAGGAAAAGAGCAGTGCCGGAGGGTTCACGGGGAGAGGAGAAGCCATGTACAAGAAAAAGCTGAGAGGGTAAAAAAACAATTGCTGACCAAAAAAACACCCCAGCTTCAGCTCTGTGTTGTCGTTGCTCCAACCCAAGGGCACCCTTTGCTTTGCTGCCCCAGGGGTGTGCTTTCTGTCTGTGCAAAGTCTCTGCCTTGCTTGGGAAAGGGCGAGGGCGATACTGGTATCGGTGTACCCGAGTGGGACCCCTGGTCCCCGGTGTAACTGTAGCGGGCGAGGGGCCGCACCGAAGTCTGAGCCTGTTGGGGAAGTTCCCGCTGACATAAAACTTTCACGGGAGCCGTAAAACGGTGGGGAACAAACGGCACCGATAAAAATGAGTGAAAGATGGGGGTGGGTTGGGGAAGGGCTAAGGCAGGAGCTGGCTCACCCCAACGCTGGGCAGGAACGGAATCCGAAAGTGCCTCTTCCCTGCTCGACTGTTTCGAGGTCTTGAAACAGCTGTTGTGCCACAAAATAAACAGGAAGTGTCAGACCAGACATTTTCTGTCCAATAGAGGGGAAAAAAAAAGTTTTAATGCAAAGTTTAGTAAAGAAGTGCATCGGCTGTGCAAAGCGTTAGCAGTAGAGGAAAAACACAGATTAAAGAAGTTTTGACACATCTATGCTCATACATTTTTAGATATTATCATTATTACTATCTTGCAATGAGCAGAATTTTAAATAGTTTCTAATAAAAAGTGTTAGAGGAAGGAAGGAAAATTATCTGCACCATCTGTAATGGTGCAGTTTATTACACAAAGTTCTAATAAGAGAGATATTAGTTTCAGGAGCTGTTTTCGTAAAATTAGTACATTTTAAAATAAACTCATTGCATTCCTGTTCAAGTTATGGATGATAGGACGACAGAAAAGGTATAAATAACACATTTTAAAAGATATTTGTAATCAGTCAGTACGTTTTTAAGGTTTAATGCACATTTACATAGCAGCTGCATATTAATGGAAAAGAAAATAAAGGCTAGGAGACAGTTGTGTTGGCTGTCATCCCTCTGCATTTTCTCCCCTAACTCCTCTAAACAGTGTTTGGGTGCAATTCACCTTTCAAATAGTCAGTCTTTACAGTTGGTGTATTTCTCTCCAGCTCTTAAATACTGAAAGGGTTACAAGTTTACCTTCATGAGATTGATGAACCCTATTTAGAAAGAAAACTAAAAAAGTTTTAGGACTTTTTTTTTTTATTTGCTAGCTCTTAATTTTGTCTCATATTTGTATCAAGGAACCAGCTATTAAGTGCTTGATTTTTTTGAGTTAGGCTCCATGTGTATATGTGTACCATACATAACAATGCTGAACAGCAAGGACTGTTTGTGTTAGCTATAAAAATAAAAAAATTAAAGTGATTGAATGGCTTTGGACAATTTACCTGTAAACTCACAACTTATTTTAAGTATTTTCTTATCTGGTTTGGGGAGAGAAGGGAACAGGTTCTGGGATTCTATATATATTCTATAGTGCGGGAAAGTTTTATGATGTGTTTTAAATTTCTTGTCTGTCCTTCTGTTAGAGCTGTTTAAATTTACATTAATCCATTAACGTAAATGGGCATGATTAATGTAAATGAGCCGGCAGTGTGCCCAGGTGGCCAAGAAGGCCATGGCATCCTGGCCTGTATCAGAAATAGTGTGGCCAGCAGGAGTAGGGAAGTGATCGTGCCCCTGTACTCGGCACTGGTGAGGCCGCACCTCGACTACTGCGTTCAGTTTTGGGTCCCTCACTACAAGAAGGACATTGAGGTGCTGGAGCGTGTCCAGAGAAGGGCAACGAGGCTGGTGAGGGGTCTGGAGAACAAGTCTT
>NW_008794491.1:988415-993015 GCF_000699145.1 Aptenodytes forsteri
TTTAAAAGACGTGTAGATGAGGCGCTTGGGGACATGGTTTAGTGGGCATGGTGGTGTTGGGTTGACGGTTGGACTCGATGATCTTAGAGGTCTTTTCCAACCTTAATGATTCTATGATTCTATGATTCTATGATTATTTAAAAAATAACAAATTACAAAAAATCTGATACTGTAGCAGATATTTGTAAGAATGCAGACTTGTTTATATTGCATTAAGGTGATTACACAATAAATTTCACTTGGCTTAACACATCTTTAAGGTGGCTATATCTTGAAGACTAGTACAACGAAAGATTGTTCTAAAGAAATGGCTTTATGTCCCTGAAAATATGCACAGGACACCCACTGCAATAGCTTATCCAAAGTGCAACATTTTATGGTCAAGACACAGGCAAGAGGGTGCTTAAGACCAGTTTAAGTAAGACCTGGAGATTTTAACTTGTTGGTATGTTATAATCAGATGGCAACAACTACAGATACCTTTAAACAAATCAGATCTCTGTAATCTATTGTAACACTGCTTTCCAAAACCTTAAAGATACCTTCTGTAAGAATTAGATGAACTGATTGGGCTTGAGTATTGGGAGTTCAATGTATTTTTTTTGGTGAACTTCAACCGCTGTCACTATATCCCATGTATACATACACACACACACACTCTCTCTCTCTCTCTCTATATATATTATGTACATATTATATATTTATTATATATATATATGTTCCCTAAGCATCAAGTTTTAAAGAAATTTATGCTAATAGGCATTAACTTCCAAACAACATAATAGAAATAGAAAAGAATACATCTCTTTTAGCACCTCAAATGAGAAAAAATAAAAATTAAGCCTGTGTTTCATTTTTGTCTCTCTTTGTTGTTTTTTTTTAAGAACATACTAAAAGAATTAAGTTTAATAAAAAAAAAGTTATTCCTGTACCAGAATTAAACATTTGGTGATGTTTACATTTGCTACATTTACATCAGTTCAATAGAAAGTCTGCTGAAGATATCTGTATGCATAATTTCTGTGGTTTATATACACAGAGTTTACATGGAGAAAATAAAGAGAGATACTCTCTGTGGTTTATGAACTGGTTTATGTACATATGTATTTTAATGTGTAGGAGGCTGGGATGAGGAAGGAGACAGGGTAAGAAGACAAAGCCTTCTGACTGACTCAGATAAATGAGATGCTTTTTTACATAGGTGATGAGTCCTGCAGCTAGAGAATATGTGACAGTTGCTTGATCTTCAAGGTTTCATTTGTCCTTAGTTCAGGTAGTGGGGTTTTTTGTTATTGGTGGATGCTATAAAACAATCTACAGGCTTATTGCTTCTCTGTTAAGAGTCTGTCTAGTTGTCTACTAGATTTATTCTGAGTTACTCTAATGTGGAAAAATATATATCTGAAGTGCATTCTCATATAAATCTCTATATAAAGCAATTGTACGAAGGCTACAAAGTGCTAATGGTGACTTCATATATTATTTATGTATCATGGATAATTACTGATATAAAGGATACATTCACGACTAACACTGGCAGTCTTTGTATAGTTACTTAATTGACAATATTTAGAGGTCTGTTCTGAACTGAATAGATCTGGATCTAAGAGATGGACTATCTGTCAGAAAAATGTCATTCTTGGGAGCTGCATCTTTTTGTATAGAGCACTTCTTTTTCCTTCTCTCATGTAGGATTGTGCTGACTGTGCTAATCCTTATGAAAATATAAACAGCAAGAGAATCCAGTAAGGAGAAATACTCAGCTTCGTAATTTATCAGTGGTTTTCTTTTCTTTCTTTTATTTTTTTAGTTTTTACAAAATTCGCAATGGCTCCCTACATTGAAAAGGGCTACATAAGAGCCCTGGAAAAATGTCTGACACATAAAAAGGTGTAGAAAGCTTTTAGAAATACTCATGCTGATGAGGAAGAGGACAGCCATAGGGAGGGGTGAGGACGCGAAAGTTCTGCATGCAGTGGCAAGCAAAGGGAGGATTAGGGGGTTCAGGGTTTGGTTCCTCTACCCTGCCGTGGTGCCTACCTCTCCATTTTCCTTGCATTGCTGTCTCCTGTTTTGCCCTTCTCAGTTCTCCTCTTGTTTCGTCCATCCTCCCCCTTTTTTGTGTACTGGAGAACTACTGAAAACAAAGTTGTAACCAGTGATTCCTTGAAATTTCTTGTCTGTTTCAGCATGTATATATCTAAGAAGGTGTTAAAGCATCATTTTGACCCCCGTAAGGCTCCACGGGATGCATATCTACTATGCAAACTGCAGTGGGGTGAGACCGGCACACCTTGGATACACTGGGTCAAAAATGAGCGTTACCATGCTGAAGTCTACTTCCTGGAGAAGATCTTTAAGATGAGAAGATCCTATAATTATGTCAACTGTTCCATCACCTGGTACTTGTCCTGGAGCCCTTGTGCAGACTGCTGCCGTAAAATACTGAATTTCTTAAAGAAGAACTCAAATGTGAACATAGACATATATGTAGCACGGCTTTATTACACAGAAGATGAAAAAATCCGCCAAGGTCTGCAAAACCTTGTGAGCTTGGCAGAAGTAACCATTGCTGTCATGGAAACTGAAGGCAAGGTTTCCCGTGCTTTGTGGGACTGGGAAGGGGGGAACTGGTGAACTTTGTGCATGGGTGAATCTGGGATAGGCTGGCTTCTGTGCCCAGTGTCCTGCCCAGCTTCTTTGGGGGCATATCCATCACCATTCAGCAACTGAGTGTCGCATCCAAAAAAAGATGTTCAGATATTGCAGGAGAAGGGGGAGGGGACTCTTAGCAACCAGACCTGTATGAAAATTCTCCCTTGTTTAGAAACACCATCTTTCTGTCTCTCCTGAGGGAATGGGAGATAGCGTGCTTCTCCCTTGTCCTAGGGGACTAAATGCAGCTGCTGGGATAAGGCTGGCTGAAGGGGGCCTCCACTGATAAGAGAGGGAAAAAAAAAATGCCCAGAGAGAATGGCATTTGTTCCAAATACGGAGTGGACAGCCTCCATCATCTGGCCTGTCCACGGCCAAGCTGTCTCTGTGTCATGGGCACAAGGCAGAGGTTAAAAAGTCTTGTTCCCTGAGCTTGTCTGGTATCTGAATAAACTCAGGTTAGTCATCTTGCTTCCATTTCTCCAGACTATACTTTCTGTTTGAAAAACTTTATCCAAGGAGGTGCTGATGATGATTCCTGGACTGTGGGCTTTCAATCAGAGATAACTAAGAATCGTTTGAAGCTCCAGGACATCTTAGAGGTTAGTAGACTCTGAGGTATAGGGGGAACCACATTAAATGATTTGCAGTCTGGGGCCACTGAGCTGTAAAGAGCAGGAAAGAAGCTGTTCATATCTAGTTGGTGTTTAAAGAGTGCTGCAGCGTGCTTTGGGAAAAAGTAATATAGCAAAATCATAGGAACTATCCTGTCCCATTGGAAGAGAAGCACTGTGGATTTTCTTCCATCATATTACGAAGCAAAGGCTAAGAGTGCAGCTTTTCTCCTTCAGGCTCCAGAGTGGGAAATCCCTTGATTATCAGCTGAAACTCCAGTTTCATCCCAGAAACCCTTCACCAGATTCCTTTCTAATCTGGATCTGAGCATGGGTTTCTGTTCACCAAATGATGCTACTCAGCCACTTTCTGTCAATACCTGCAGTGGTCTGACACACCCTCCCAGTCACCAAGCCCCTACATACTTCATTAAAGTCCCTTCCAGATTTGATTGAGCAACTTCCCTGACTGGTCCGAAGGGAACAGTTTCTGTGAGATGAGAAAAGTTGTTCAAAAAAGAATGTCTGTCCCCTGGGAAAATCCAACTTTTGTTTTTGTTTTGTGCCAGACCTCAAGGTGGGAGAGAGAAGAGTGTGTTCACCAATGGTGCTGAAAGTTTGTGCCCCTGGAGACAAGAGACCCTGCTTGAATGAATAGGTCCACATCCTTGGCCTGGAAGGACTGTGTACAAAAAAAATCTAGCAAAACTAATATAAGTTCTGCAGCATTTTGATTTAAATGTATTAGAGTTTTCTGCCAAGTGCTATTTTTAGTGAAACAGAGTGAAAGAAATCTATGGCTAAGTAGGTCATTGAACATCTGGGAAATCCATTTTATATGGCATGTGTGGAAAAGAAATATTCTGGGCTATTACAAATAATAGACTTCCCCTGCTATGTCCATTTCAAATCACAGCAAGTCCAAAGTGCAATTGTTAAAGGATCTAAATGTCATATTTTTATTTTCATTTCAGGATCTTCCATTCATAGAATCGTAGAATTATAGAGTATCTCGAGTTGGAAGGGACCCATAAGGATCATCGAGTCCAACTCCCTGCTCCTCGCAGGACTACCTAAAACTGAACCATATGACTAAGAGCGTCGTCCAGACACTCCTTCAACTCTGACAGGCTTGGTGCCTTGACCACTTCCCTGGTGAGCCTGTTGCGGTGAGCGACCACCCTCTCAGTGAAGAACCTTTTCCTAATGTCCAGTCTGAACTTCCCAACACAGCTTCATTCCATTTCCTCCTGTCCTGTCGCTGGTCACCAGAGAGAGGAGATCAGCACCTCCCCCTCCGCTGCTCCCTGCTACCCTCATTTGTATGCTTG
>NW_008794491.1:993542-1048225 GCF_000699145.1 Aptenodytes forsteri
GAATAACCTTCTCCATAATTTTACCAGGCACTGAAGTGAGACCGACAGGTCTGTAATTACCAGGGTCTTCCTTCTTACCCTTCTTGAAAGTTGGGACAACACTTGCCAGCTTTCAGTCGACTGGGACCTCTCCAGACTCCGAAGACCATTGAAAAATAATGGAGGGAGGTCCCGCGATGACATCGGCCAGCTCTTTCAATACCCTGGGACGAATCCCATCGGGCCCAAAGGTTTATGTGCATCCAGCTGGAGCAGCAAGTCTTGAACAAGTTCAGGGTCGGCTGGGAATTTATCATCCCTCAGTCATGGTCTTCCAACACAGGGCTCTGGGGGTCCCAGGGCCCATCATCAGTGTTGAAGACAAAGGCGAAGAAGGCATTAAATGTCTCTGCTTTGTCTACATCCCTATTTGTGAGGTGACTGACCTCATCAAGTAACGGACCAATGTTATCTCTGATCCTCTACTAAGAGATTTCACCCACAGAAGATGGCCAGCTGCCTTACTGCTTGAATGTAGAAGATAACAATCATAAATTGTTGCTAACATTCCCCAGTTTCTAAAAGCCACCAATATCCCGGACAGACAGCTTGTCACTGGGAGTCTTGAGTATACTGGACAGTGCTAATTATCCCCAATGAGAAGCTTCTGGATGTGGAAATGGAGGCAGGTAGCAGCCAGAATGGGGAACAGTGTCCCAGGCCCAATACTCTGCTAACATTGTTCTTCCTCTGATGTGGCCCAGTGGTGCACAGGCTGATGGGAAAAGGGTACTTAAAGAGGACTGCTAAATTAGCACCTGAACAGTTGATTAATCCACCGTAACTTACTTCAACTGAGTCATTTTGATGAAAACAGGCTATTTCCTTGACTCTTGAAAAATGAATCTCTGGCGAGAGGAGGTCAGGGTGCCAAAAGGAACATCTCTGGAGACTTGCTGTCCTCTCGGCTAGCCTTTTCTCCTACCTCATGCCGCAAGAGGAACAAAAGTGAACCTAAAACCACAGAAAACGCCCCATCAGGGCAGAGAGCATAGTCCAGACACTGTATCTAGTAGTGGCAGGAGGAGATGCTTTTTAGGGAGAGCAGACAAGCCTGGCCACTATCTGTGGTTTGTTATGATCCAGTCACACTACCTCAATACCCACAATGACTGTGGTTGAGAACCCTGCATCTTCCCTTTAGTGTCTGTTTATGGACTTGTTACCATGAATTTCTCAGATCTCTTTTGACCCTGTCCCGCCATCTATGTCCACAGTTTACTGGGGCAGCAGATTCCAGAAGTTCACAGCTTGCCATGTAAATAAGTACTTTCTGTTTTAAACTGATGAACTAATCACAATAAGTGCCAGTTCTTGCTATACTAATGTCTCATCATTAATCACTGAAGCACTTGTCTGTCTGCATTTGAAAGACTGTGCTAGCCTAGAGAATTTTCCACTGGCTTCGTGGGAGCTATAACATGTAACTGACAGCAGCACTTGATCTTAAAAGAGCAACTTAAAAAATCCACAGATGCTCCATTCAACAGAAGCAAATCATCCATCCACCAAGTGGTGTGACTGTGGAATGATAATTACAATATCCGTGGTCATTGCATTTCAGCAGCTCCACTCAGCTGGCTAAAAGAAGTAAGAAAGTATTTTTATTCGCAAGCCCGTCCTGGAACTGGACCACTAGATGTATCCACTGGAAAATCCTTGAAAAGCAAGGCACATTAGGCTGCACAAAGAACTGTAGGAATGCAGCTGTATCCCTTGCAGTAGTCAAGCTGGGTTGTTTGCTCCTCTGTACAGTGCAGAGGTACAAGCCCTGCTGTCAGTACCGAATAGAACCTCTCTCCACCCCCTATTTCTGATGCTAGGTTATTTTTGCAAGACTAGGATGAATATTCATTGGCTTATACCCATTTTAGTCATTAAAGTCTAAAGCTATGATTGGACCTGATTCTTCTCTCATTTGTATTGCTAATCTTTTAACACAGTCAATAGAATTACTCAAGAGTTTTGTACCAGTCTAGCCTAAAGAGAATCTGGCTTATGGAAACTAAGAGATGACAACCTGTAACTCACAAAATGGCAGCACTCCTCAATTAGGTAATGTCAACTTTGGTAGATGTGTCCTCTTGTTTAGATATGGGTCTTTACATCTTACAAGTTCAGGAGCTGATGCTTTTAAGCTGGTCTTAAAAAGGCAGAGAAAATTGATCACACAAGTTGTTATGGGGGGAAGAGAAACACAGACAATGTGAAACTGCTAAGCTCAGTTTATGAAGTGGACCAAGTATCCCCCCCTCAATCTCTACTCTGAAGGTCTTTGTAGCTAGTTGTCGGCACAGGCTGCCAATCAAATGATATCACAGTATACCTTCCCAGCAGCTTTGGGAATGGTTCTGTCGCTTGTTGATCCACTGTCCCTGCCAAGGCTCATTATGCTTGATTCTTGTTTACATTGTCCTGTTGGCCTTGGCTTACCACACACAGCCCCTGTTAGCATTGTAACCAGCTCTTGGCCAAAGCAAGGCTGTGACATTCCTATGTCACAAGCAAGCAAGAACCCCAAATTGTTTTCACAATAAAAACTGAAGGCAATTATTATGGTCTGTGTCTCTCAGGGCCCTGAAGGCATTAAAAAAACCTTAGTTGCCTTGACCACCCTCACTTGGGGCTGCCCATAGATGGCCTAGGAGCCCCATTTAAGCTCAGGTCTGTGCTATTAGTCCCTGCCTGAGCTATAGCGTAGGTGTGCTTGTCTCCATCTCTCACACCTATGCCTATGTCCATGCCCATGGCCAGCTATGGATCCTGTTGATCTGTTTCCTGACCTGTGAACTGATTTTCTGGGTTGACCTCAGATCTGTCTCATCTCTATGGACCAGCCCAGTGATCACTGTATCTGTATGCGAGCTTGGTTGCCATCACAGGACCTGATCCTGACCTGAGGATTGACTTCCCGGCTTGACCTAGGACCTAGGACCTGCCTCGTCAGCATGAACCTGCCTGAAAATTTGGACTCTTTCTTGATCCTGGCTGCTAGCCCTTGGCCTGCCCTACTCTCCTTTTCTGGATACACTGGGATGGGCCCTGGCTAGGAAGGCTCCTTCCTTGCTGTCTGCTTTATCTTACTTGACTCAACTCCTCATCCCTTAGGGAGTAGTTGGCCCTTGCTGCGCCCTGGCAGTGTCTGGCAAGAGCTGCTGTGACTTGGTCACAGAAAACAGTGGCTCTGGTCACCTGGGCAGTTGTCTAGATTCTGCTTATCTATAATACTATGATGAAATTTTTATTTCAAGCCATTCTTTTTGAGTCACATTTGCCTAGCAAATCAGTCTGTGGTCAAACAGTAAGCAAGAAGAGACCTCACATTCAGCTCAGTTCTGCCTGGGGTGTGTGTGTGTGAGAACAAGGAAATGAAATACAGAATGCTGTATCTAATATAATAGTAAAAATTTACATACCAAATGAGACCTGATAGGCCAAATATCAATGATGCAGCTGAGCAATATTTCTCAATAGTAACTTAGAAATCAGAAGCCGTCTCTCTTGAACTGGCAGAGACAAAAGCCAAGTCATGAAGCAGGAGAATACTCTTGTTGCTGCCATAGCTGGCTGGAGCACTGCCATTTAACCATGTGGCATGTGCATATGAGGCTGGGAAAAAGATCTGGGAGCTGAGGGGTGATGTTTTGTACTTGGATGTCTTGTAGTTCTCATGTACAGAGAAACAGAAGGGCCTGAATCCAGTCCCAAGTGGCACCTCTATGGTCACTGCTAGTCCCTTATGCACTATGGCCTTTCTGTTCCCTGCTTAAGGCATGTGACATTTTAGTCTCCTATGGGCTGAAATTTGTGCTTAAACTCAGTCATTTAGAGGTTATGGATGATATGTAGAGTAAGGCCTCATCCAGCACCCCGTTTCTGGCTACCTGGTCTGTTCACATCTTCTCCACCTCCACCCCAAGCCCGTGTCCTGCCACACAGCATGATGACTGCTTCCCTCACAGTCTGTTTCCTGACTGGACAAAGGTGCTGCTAGCTGTTGTCTCTCTCCTTGCGGCATCCATGCTGAGGCTCAGAACTGTCAGGCACTGAAGGGGCTGGAGCTCCATCACTGTTTTGGCCTGGTCTTTTCCTTCAGCAGATCAGAGCTCCTATGCCAGCATGCTCTGTACGTGCCACCCCACCTGTGCATGTGGATGGTCACTTGGTGACATCCCAGAGTTCTGAACAGACCCAGGGAGCAGCCAGAGCTTTATCTCCCCAAAGTGGCTTTGGGAGCCTGGCTCAGCTCTGCTTCCTGATCTGCAGCCCCAGAGATGTGATGCAGAGCCACAGTGCTTTGCACTGGCATTGTCTTGTTTGTGCTGCATCCATTGCTACCATGGGTCTGGTTAAACCAAGAGCAGTTTTCCTGCCAAATGTGAAGTCTCTGTTCATCCTTAGCCATGGTGGTGGTAGGCAGAGTGTCTCAGTTTAAGTGTCTCTGATGAAGGTGGGTTGTGGACTGGGCAGTAGGCTGTGGCAAAAGAGGTGCAGATGGATATGTTCCCCATCCTGCAGCCCTGCCTGTCTTACAAGATAAGCAGTAACTCTGTTAGCCTCCAAATCTGCAATCTGTGTTAACTGTAGTAGTGAGATCTGGCAGGGCTTCCCTGTCAACATCATGCATGACTTCTCTAAGATAAGACAAGAAAATTGTGACAGGGCAGATTGCTGAGACATGGTATCATAATTCCCTCTAATTCCAACTACCATCTGGATTATTGGTCTACGCCATAGTGAGGTCTTTCCATAGCAGCATCCTGATCAGTGAATGCCTAATCCATAGCACCAGGGCCAAGACTATTTGGGTAGTTGGAGATGATTTTCAGGCCACTTTCATAGCTGGATCTGATGAGCATTTACAGTTGACCCCATTGGGTGTACTCATCTGAGCGAACCATGACAGCTCAGCCGGATTTTTGGATATAAAGTCTGCCCTTCCACCCTCACAGTTCCCTGCTACATCTTGATTTCCATCTAATTTGTTTTCCACTTCTGCCACTTGGTGCTCACAAACACTTCTTAGCCCCATATCCACCTTTTAATCCCTCACTTCTCTTAAGATCTACTCAGATGCAATGAACACAAACCATAACCGTCACTGCGGCAGGTGTGGCTCCTCCTTGTATTGCTGACTGGCCTAAGCAACACAGCTTCAACCTGGGAAAAGGTAGCTGGGACCCGCCACTTCAGCTGCATTCCCTAAATCTCTTCCCTTGAAGGGTTATCTCACAGCTGTACCAGGTGTCCCCTGGACCTGCACCACATGCCATGACTGTTCAAGGTCAAAGCTATCAAAACTACTAATAGATGGTCCCCTGAAGATTGTCCTGCCTCTGCTATGAGGAATATCATAAAGCACTTACTGCTGCTTAAACACACAGGTTCCTATCCCACAGTCCCGGTCTATGCCAGTGACAGGAGAAGGACTGTTAGCTGTGATGGAGAGACTATTTACATAGTAACATAGGGCCTGAATCATGAAGATCCTGGCAGAGCAACCCCATCTCTCTGGAGTCTTCTGAAGACTTCTTACAAGACCTCTTTAGCAGCTTACTTGTGGATACCCAAGTAGGGTGGATTTCTAATCTACCTGTGGACATGAGATGGTAAGATGGGTTAACCTTGGCAGGCAGCTAAGCACCACATAGCTGCATGCTCTCCCCTCTCCCCGCCCCATGGGATGGGGGAGAGAATCGGAAGGGCAAAAGCGAGAAAATGCGTGCATCAATATAAAGACAGTTTAACAAGTGAAGGGGAAAAAAAGAAGACATGCCAAATGATGCAGAGGCAATCACTCACCACCAGCAGACTGATGACCAGGCAGTCCCCAAGCAACAGCAACTTCAGAAAAAAATCCCCCCCCAGTTTTATTGTTGAGCGTACCGTTAGATGACATGAAAGATCCCTGTGGTTAGTTCGGGTCAGTTGTCCCAGCTGTGTTCCCTCTCACTTTGCCCACCCCCAGCCTACTCACTTGGGGGCAAAGTCAGAAACAGAGAAGGCCTTGACGCTGTGCAAGCACTGTTCAGCAATAGCTAAAATGTTGGTGTGTTATCAACACTGTTTTGGTCACCAGGCTAAACCACAGCACTGTACGGGATGCTATGACGAAAATTAGCTCCAACCTTGATGGTGCCCAATGGTTGTAATGCCTGGTTCTGGTGGACGTTTTCTGCTTCTGATGGAGGTTTTACCTCCCACGGGAGCTACAGCTTACAGGTGACTTTTGGGGAGAGTTTAACCATATGGTCACCATTGAGCAATCTCTGAGTGCTTGGAAAAGAAAAGCTGAACATCCCTAGAGCTGCTCTGAACATTCTTTCTGGTATGACTGATAGGAAAGGAACAGGTGAATCATTACTTTCTCTCAAGTGAAGTCCACCTGGTTTTGTTGTCCCCCTTGCTATTTAAAACCCTGCCAGTTGTGTGATGACTCTATGCCAGACTCAGCCTCTCAAAGGGAGTATGGACACTCTGATGTCCACCGGATTTGGGGTACTTATTGTTCTGCCAAGTGCTTTGACACAGCATGTGCATTGAAACAAAGGGGTAGAAACGAGACAAAATCAGAAAGATAAATATATAGAACTTCTGTGATGCAAAGTAGTGTGAGATGACTGTAGAAGGACTGCCTAGAGTAGAAAATCATAGTCCAAAATACAGATATGCTCACTTGCAGCTTTTCTCTTTTCACACTGACTCCTCATGAAATATATTTGATTCACTTCTCTGATTTCTATAGCCTCATCAGTTAATGTGAAAGAATTATATTATAAGGATATTGGGATGTTTTGTTTAGCTAAGAAAAATTAATACTGAAGTAAGCACACAGGTAAGTCCTTCCCGCTAATCACCTGTTCTCCACCTTGCCTGGGTCAGGGCTCTGCCCACACACACTGGTAGCTGGCTGCCATTCCACTTCATTGTTCGGAGTCAGACTCATAAAGCTCACCCAGTCATAGCAGGGCGTCATCAGTTATCTTAACCTCTTACGTTTCAGTTTCCAGGTATGGGAACTGAACAAGAGTCTCAGTAAAATATGATGATGCTGTGTAACCTGCAGAGGAAAGGAATGCAAAGGTGCTGGGAGAGATAAAAAGGCCATGGGCAGGTGTGCTTATCGGTCAGAGTTGTAAACTAATATGTTGCTAAGGATGTGTATTTGTGTATCTACAAGCTTGTTTTTATATGCATTATTGCATTATTGTGCATACATATATATGTAAATATGTGTGTGTGTACTTCATACATATATATTCACACACAAACAGAGACATGTTTTAGCCCTTTTTTAAATTTGAAGTTCACAGAGTAAATCTCAAAAGGCTCTGTGTGTTTTTTCTTTCCATAAAAATGTAGATATCTACTGAGAAAACTCCATTAAATCCAAACAAACATACAAGGAATTTCCCTTTTACTGTCAAATGTGCCAGCAGCAGAACACTTGAACTAACACAAAGTTTACCATTACAAATTAAGTCCAGGAGGAGGCTTGTAAGTGGAGACCTAAGCCTCTGTGGCAAGAGCCCGAAGCTTTTAGCCAAATTAAAGTTTTGCCTTCCCCCTTGCTTCCAGACTTCCACTGGGTGATTCTCACCTCTTTCCAATAGATCATTCAGCCAGAGAATAGAAAGCTCAGTACCTGTAAAATCCTCAGACATTTGCGAATTGGGATCTTGGCTGATTCAAACCTTGTCCCTTTTTGTCTTCTATGGTGTCTGATCTAACTTTCCTTCTTCTGTGCTCCTCTTTCTTCTCTCTAACCTGCCTGTCTTTCCTAGTTTCTTCCATATGTTTGCATTTCTATTACTTCTACCTCACTCTAAATTTGTGTTTTATGCTGAACAAAATTGTTCAGTGTGATGCTGGAGTTGGTGTTACCAGACATACATCTTGGGTTTCAAGTGTCAGATAAGCCAAAAGACATTTTAGAAAAATTGCAAACTATGTGTGCCTCTCCTCTTGAGACACAGCTGGCTCAGTGAAATAAATTAAGGGAGTGCTACATCCAGTAGGCACCACTACTGTAGTACTGTCATGCTGCAGGACTGTTATGCTGAGATCTATTTCCTGGGAGACATCTGCAGGGAGCTAGCTCCCTGTTGCTCTGTCCACCTCTCTATCACCTGGTGTATATCCTGGAGTCCCTCTGCAAAGTGTTCTGAAGAAACTGTGAAGTTTCTAGATGATTACCCCCTGGTGAATCTGGTCATATGTATACAGCATGGCTCTGCTACCACCAATGGCAATATTATTGTGAAGGGCTAAGGAACCTGGTGGCTAAAGGAGTCATGAGTGACTGTATGTCCACCATTCTGTGTGCCTTTGCTGCGTGTGTTCCTCGAAAATGCATTTATGTTCAGGAGGTATGCATATGAGGGTGGTGGTTATTTTTAAAAATCCATTTGCTGGAGTGGGTGAGATATATTCAAGTGTTAACAATAGCTCGGCATTACAAACCACCTTCACATTTATCTCTAACATTATCATAAGCAACTTCTGTAAAGGGAAATAATTGACAGCATGAGAAACAGAAAAAAATATTTTTGTCACAGCTGTTTGAGTAACACATATGACCCTTGCTACAGACATGTAGCAACTTAAAATCATACTGGATTACTGCTGTTTGCTCATAAAGGCCAAGAAAGAGTTTACCCACCCAGATATATGACCCTTCTGGAGGTTATCATCATACTCTGAAGCACTGAAGTTTGGTCCCCCTAGACAGGATATGCAAGTTCTAAAAGCATGAAAATTCACTTGTGTGGTAACCTTGTCTTTCTGATTTTGTTAGGGTTAAAACAACTGCCAGATTTGGAAGGGATTCCTCTCCTCACATTAGGGTGGCGGGAACAACAGAATGACATTTCCTTTTTTTTCCCTTTTGGTTTTCCACCATCTCATGGAGCCCATGCAGCTTCCTGGAGACACCTGGAAATGTTGCGTTGCAAATTCCCTGCTTCTGCTTGGACTCATTTTTTCTCCCTCTGCTTTCTGTGGCACATTGGTGGTTTTATACTAGGAACTGCTGCTACTGAGCACTGCTGCTAATCAAGCCATTTCTTGCAGATCAGACTAAGCATCTCAAAGCCTAATTTACTACTGCATATTTGTAAGTATCTACTGCAGAGAGAAGGAAGTGAAGAGAATACTATAGTATCATTGCATTTCTGGCTTTACTGAGTATCATGTCCATGAACTCAAAAACACATGAGTCAAACACTTTTTTATTTGTTTCAAGACAAAACTCAAAAACACACGAGTCAAACACTTTTTTATTTGTTTCAAGAAGTCTCTGAGTGTCTGAGTTGATCCCATTCACTCTTCCTAAGGTATGAACTAATGCAACCCCTAGGGAACAATTCTGTGCTGTGAAGTGAGTGATGACCTTGCAGCAGAAGAGGCCCTGAAGGCAGATGCTGTGTTGGCACTGCGCTGCCCGATAACCTGCCATGACTAGCCTTCTCCTTCACAGAGGGTCCTGTCAGTGCCTGAATCCCTCCTCCCTCTGTACTCCACCATTCGTGTTCAGTTCTGTTTATTCTGCCCTTGCAGGAAACTGAATATTTTTTGACAACAGAATATTGAGGGCTGGCCTCGGAGAATACAAATAAAATCACTCCCCTAGCTTTACAATCCCAAGTCAGGCTTGGCACTGAGGAAGGCAATGGTTTTGTCCTCCAGGAGTGCACATTACTGGACGATGGCTCACCAGGGATCCATTTCTGCAGCTTGCATCAGGCCACAAAATAATTGTGTCACAAAACAAGAGGAAACTGTAAGTGATAAAGACTGACTCAGCACAGACATCTCTAGCTAAGCCATATGAAGAATTCTTTTGTAATCCCTTTGCTCTGCAAGCCGGTTTTGGGTGTGTCAGTCAGAGGATAGCTTCTCACGAGCAACTAGCATTGTTTCACTCATATTTCAGATTAAATGGGAAATATTTTTTGCTGCATCTTGTGTGAGTTACAGAACAGATCACAGGAAGGTGATGCCCAGTTCATAACACTGAGCAGATTTCTCAGGGCACTGGAAAAAGCCTGTTCTTTTTACATCAGGGAACTGATCTGTCATGACCAATAGCTTCTGCAGATACTCACCTGCTGGCTCAGGTCTTGCTCTCAGGGTGCCCACGTGAGTACAGAGCTCTTCTCAGTTGTGAAGTTTCATAAATATCTGGGCGTACCCCCACAACAAGCTGTCCAATGCCATAGCTCTCCTGGATGCTGGGCAGCTTGCTTAGAGTTAGCCTGAGAGTGTCTGCCCAGTCACTGACCACAGCTGTAGATGTGGCCTCACACACATTGAGGGTCTTCCTTCCTGTGAGGACCCAGGTTCAAGGGTGTATGAGTGGTCCTTGGAACTCCACAGAATGGTTCCATGAAGGGAAATGGCAGTAACCATCACCACCTGCTGGAGATCCATAAAATCACAAGCTTTTGTAGATGACATCTTCTGTTTCCCTCTCTCCACCGGGTTCCGCTCAACTTTCTGATGATATCTGGGTGCCAGAAAAGTTATCTGCCATGCCACTGCTATGTGACTTGATGCCATTTGTGTAGATGCTCTTTCTCTCTTGGTGCATTGGGGTGACTAGAGAAGAGTTGCTTTTCTATTCTGGGGCCAGTGGTAATAAAGAGAGACAATTTCTGTTCTGCACTGCAAAAAAATGGCTCACCTGTTAATTCCAGCTTCTGGCAGGCAACCTTGTCTACACCCCCAGATCCACTTCTGCATGGGACTCACCCTCTTTTGCAGTCTTTTACTGCCAGGAAGTTGCTTTCAGTTTCACCCAGCGGGGTAGTTTATTTGCATAAGAGCAAGTCACCGTAAGGAAATATTCAGCTGAGTAACATTACTAACGTCCAAAGTTCAGTCTTTGGGAATAGAAACTGAAACAAATGTAAGACTAATAAAGGGACATCCATCACCCAAGAGGCGACAGACAAATCCAGAAATATCCATGGCTGCTGTCACTGATAGAGGTAAGTACATGTATGTGAAAAGCAGGTCTATTTCTCCATATTCAGTGTAGATATTTACTGTAGTTTTATCTAAGGAACTGGCGAGTACAGACAGATGTGTGTGTTGGCACATGAAGATACACAGGAGACACCTGTGGATCTGTGTGTGTTACCTCTTTGAATGCATTACTGTATCTTGAGTCTTAGGTCCAGCTTCAAAATATTAATATAATTTTGTTAATCCTGATGTGACATTAGGCAGGAAGAATTCAAATTCCGAAAGACCTTTTAATGTGGAAAGAGATCTCAAAGGCAATTAAGAATGGAGCAAATTAGTTGGCTTATCTTTTCGCTTATTTTGTTTTCAATGCAATAAACAACCAGAAAATGCCTCTTAAAGGATCAGTGCAATAAAGCTATGCAAGGAAAGGATCAGTGCAATAAAGCTGTGCAAGGAGCTGATCAGGTCTCTGTTGATGTGGAAGACTATTTTATTCCTGCTGAAATGTAATTTCACTGTGTATATTTCATAATTCCTCATCTTAAAGAGCTAAGAGCTATGGAAAAGTGCCTTTAGTATCTTAATTCTAAGTAAATTAATCCTTTTCTTCAATAAAATGAGGGTTCTTAGATCCTTAAGTTTGCTGTGGATGGGCTTTTACAAAAGAAATAACTAGCCTTGATCACCTGCAATTCTTTTCATCTAGACCCTCAGCTGGGAAGGGATGAATGAGTCATAGGGTCAAACTTCTTTGCCATCATGAGAGACAAAATGTATGTAATCAGGCAGGTCTGTGGTGCCACCCCACAGGTATTTGTTAGTCAGAAATCACCCTCCTTTCTGCACTGATATTTTTTCCTTGGCACTGATTTTTTTTCAGCTTTTGAAACAGTTTCATACTAAGAAAAGAACGAACTGTTGGCTATGAAAATGTTTTTGTCTAGATGGGCATTATAAGGAAAATAGCTCAGGTTTTGCCTCGTAGAAGTGGTTTGGAAGATACAAAGGGAGAAGAGATTTGATTCTGCTCTTCAATTAGTCAGGGAAAAGCAGATGCAGTACTGCTGAAATCAGTGAAGTTAAACTTGAGTGAGATCGCAGGCAACCCTAATGTGTTAGAGTGAGCAAGGGTTCATGTACAGCATAGTTTAAACAACCATCAAGTTTAGCTCCCAGGCAGAAATCCACCACTCCTGCATCCCAGAGTGGCTATCCTGCTGTGCAGGGATTATTTATTAAGCCCTTTTACATAAAAGAGATTTGGCAGGGAGTGTATAGACTGAAAGGGGCCAGGACAGGAGGTGTAGAAGAAATTTTGTTTTCTGATCTACTATCCCCAATGACTCAAATCTTTTCTATATAGATCTTGCACCCAGAGAGAACAACCAAAGGTAAGAGATATAGTTCTATCGCTGTGTGCTGCCTGGGCTCCATGGCAATTTCCAGAGACAGGCAGAGCTAAGAAGCCTTGTGCCTTGGTTTTCTCTTACCATCCCTTTCCCTGATCTTCCTTTCCAGTTGTCTCACTGCTTTGATCAGTGCTGATCTCAGAATGGAGATGGGGTTGCTTACGCTCCAAACATCTCTCAAGGAGGTGCTGTGGGTGTTTCACCAAGGCCACTCTAAGGGAATAATTCTGGAGCCTACATCAAACTCCAGATTTAGATCATTAGATTACAACATTCTTCAAGCTGCTCGTTTGTGATGGGAAAGGCTGAGAGTGGGAGGCTTGGCTGATGTTGAGAGCAGGCAATGCACAATGGGACCAAACATCACTGAAGTGTTGGGATCATAGTACTGCTGGTACTTTTGTCGCAGGTGGAAGATACGGCCAAATGACTTCAAAAGAAATTATTTGCCTGGCCAACATCCAAAGGTGGTGTACCTCCTGTATGAAATCAGGTGGAGCAGAGGTACCATCTGGAGGAACTGGTGCTCAAACAATTCTACCCAACATGCTGAAGTCAACTTCTTGGAAAATTGTTTCAAGGCAATGCCATCAGTTTCTTGCTCCATCACTTGGGTCCTATCTACTACCCCCTGTGGGAAATGCTCCAGAAGAATTCTGGAGTTCCTGAGGGTACATCCCAATGTGACCTTGGAAATATACGCAGCCAAGCTGTTCAAGCACCTGGATATCCGTAACCGGCAAGGTCTCAGGAACCTGGCAATGAATGGAGTCATTATACGTATCATGAATCTTGCAGGTAACCCAACTACTCTTTGGGTTTGTCTAGGTGTGGATTGAAAGTTCTGGGATTATGTGCACTCTCAGCAGTTGTGCTTTGTAATAGTGGTGATGACTGGCATTAGGGAGTACTAGTAAGTGCAAAAATGCCACTCTCTTCTGCCTTATTTCTTCCCCAATCCCATACAGCAGCAGGACCAGCATGGTCACTTCCTCTTGCCAAATCTGAACAAGGAGAGTTATGTCTTTCTCTAGCCATCCATGCCTCCTTTATATACAGTGAAAAATCGTGAGCGTAAGATAGAGCCTGTCCCTCCTAGCATATATATGCAGATCAGCTTGCCAGCTGCAGCAGTTGGTTTCCTTTGACAGCTGGAGAAGAGAAGGAGACATATCTAAAGGAGACTTTCAGATAATGCATCACAGAGGACAATTGTGTCTTGCATGTGTGTCTTTCTGTATGTATATCTTGCTTGCCTGTTGATGTTTGGCTGTAAAAATAGTCCAGACAAGTAGCTCACAGAAAGGAATGTACATTTGAAGAGGTGAATCTCACATACCTGTCTGGACACTTACTACTGGAGTGTGCAGCTACAAAACCTACCAGGTCAAATGTAAACTTAAAGGAGATTGCTTATCTTGGGGAACCTGTCTCTGGGATTATACCACCAGAGCACTGACAGAAGCTCTGGCCATCCTATCAAAACTAAGATCAGTATGAAACTGCTAAATGTTAGGGTGGTCACTCCAGGTTTTTCCTGATCATCGAGATAAGTCAAGCAGATTCATGACTGAAGCAACAAGTTTATTGTCTTACCCAAAGCTGCTGTGATCAAGCACAAAGCTGCCAAAAGGTATGCCTGAACAGCCCTGATTGCATATGCCACTTCCCTTTTCGGTCCTTCCCAGAGAAGCAGCCTGCCGCCCACTGATTCCTTCTCCCTTGGCCAATGTGTTCTGGTTTTATGCCCTGATGTGCTATCCGTGATAGGGGTTGCCCAAGCCACCCTAAGTGATCTCTCTCTCTCTGGCAAGTCCCCTTTTTAGACATATTGCTATTTGTAGAGTTTTGGTTCCCCTTTCCACTAACTTATTTGTGTAGTTGCAAGTCATGGTTGGTCCCTTGCATGAATACCCTCAGATTAATATCTTTCTCCTGCCCTTTACTGTTGTCTTACTGAGAAAGAAGTGACTCACTGCATATTCATGAAGAAAGAACTGGGCATGCCTTTCATCAATAGTGACTGGATATCTCTCTTCTCAGATTACAGTTACGGGTGGAAAAGATTTGTTGCATACCAACGTGGAGAAGATGATTATTGGCCCTGGAGCTTCGCTTCATACATCCTTCTGAATTGGATAGAGCTCTATCATATCCTTTCGGTTAGTAGGCACTTGAAGAAAATGCTGAGAGTGAAAAATAATGCAAAATCCTGGGAAAAGGAGGTTTGGAGGATCCTGGCAATGGTGTTAGCAGAAACGATAGTATGAAAAAAAAGCGTGGGCTTGATGCTGCATGAACAGAGGGCCAAGCAGGCAAGAGATTGTCAAGGACTATGCTGCTACATTGTGCCTTTGTGGCCAGGAGTAGAGAAGAGATTTAGCAATACTCTCAGTTTTTTTACTAAGGAAAGGGTAAATTATTTCAACCCTTTACATGGATGAGCTACAAGTTCATTAGCTTGCAGCTTACTGGAGCTATTTGATCCCAAAAGCTCATTCAGCTGTGTAAACATGATTCAAGTACACTCTTTTTGCCTCTCAAGACAGGACACTGATTTTAGTTAAGTTCTGATCCAGTACAAAGGCCCAGATCAGTGGATTCACTTTCAGGATCACAGCTTACACGTAAGAGTATCATACGACTGAGATCTACATTCCCTATTTCTTGCAATCCATACAACTGCAGAAGTTATTTGCATGGCCTGATATCCAACTGTACAAGAAAGAGAAGGTGGTCTACTGAACAGGAGAGAAGACCAGGACTGGAGTTAACTTCCTGGCTCAGCCACCCTTTGCAGGGCAAGCCAGTTCTTGCTTGAACTGGTCCCTGTATGTAGAATGGGGGCTAGCAGAATGGACGGCAGGAGATAGAGTAGGGATGCACAGAACTACATAATACAGACAGGAACTTAAAGTCTAGAAGGAGAAAAACTAACCTATCTGTAGGATGCTATAAATGCCTTGTTTTATTTCTGGCTGAGGAAAAGGAATACATTAGACTTCACTTCCATCCACCCCAAACTTTACATAGGTCTTTTAATACCTCAAGACCTGACCTTTCTAATTCTGTCTAAATAAGACATTCAGGTGACAGGATACACAGTCAGTGGCATTACCCAGTCAGTCAGCTGATCTAACAAAGTAGTTAATGCAATGTAACTGTTTAGGAGATATTTTTCCCTTGGCTTTCAGCCTTCCTGAGTCTCCTAATGTCTGAGACGATGATTAAATAATTTAGCAGCTTACGCACAATCAAATGTATAGTGTGATGCTTACCAGGGAGCTGAACAGAGGTGTCTGCTAAATGCTTGTGAGTACCAATGAACTACAGCTGACTCAGCTTAGTTCCCTGGGCAGCAGTACAAGGTGAATACGCCCTTCAGGTCTTGGTTTTAAAGAGCCAGCTAACAAATGACCTGTTCCTCCCTGTGCCCCTGGCAACCTTATTGATTACTGCAGAGTCCTGGTGAATAGGGCCCATTATCAGTAGTTCTGACTAACCACCAACCCTCCCCAGAAGGAATGGGAAGGTCTGTGTGCTCAGCCCTTGTGAACACCCAGCCCCATTTTCCTAACTGTGCATGGTCAGATAAGTCTCATTGACCATTGCCAGCTGACACAATTCTTGGGGCAGACCAGGACCCCCTGAGTGCAGAGGTGTAATGAGGAGAGTTCATTCCAGGCACATGCTCCAGAGAAATACAGACAGTTGTGTCAAGTCCTGACCTCCCTGGCAGAAGAAAGACACTGAGGAACCAGAGAGGATTTGGTGGAGTACCACTGCAATAGTCAGGGTGCTGGAGCACTCGCCCTACAAGGAGAGGCTGAGGGCATTGGCTTTGTTAGGCGTAAAGAAAAGAAGGCTAAGTGGGATATAACTGCAGTTTTCCACTACATAAAGGTGGCAAAGACAAAGCCAGGCTCTCCTCAAAGCTGCATAGAGGGAAAATGAGGCAACAGGCACAAGCTGCGACAAGGGAAATTCTGGACAGAAGGAAAAAGTCTCCCCCGACAGTGGTGCTGTATTGGAACAGGTGCCCAGAGAGGCTGTCAGACCTCCATCCCTGGAGACACTGAGAAGTTTCCTCTGAGCTGCCTGATCTATCTTTGGAGTTAGCCATGCTGCAAACACGTTGTTGGACTAGAGACCTCCAGAGGACCTTTCTCACCCCCAAAATTCTGCCTTTCCACAGGACCTAGCTCCACTTCCCCTGGATTCAGCTACACAGCCTGCCACCTTTTAAATGCTTCTGTTTCTGAGTGGTCTGTCTTTCTAGGAGGGGTTTACACGGCACAGTAAATTCCAAAGTGCTACTCTTGTCTGGAAAGCTGAGTCCCAAGGGAGATCATCTGGCATGCTGAAGGTGGATCAGAGTGATCTCTTGGACTAGATGCTGTATTTTCAAACTCTGGATCATGTTTAAGAGACAACTTAAGCTTTTGGCACCTAATTTTTAATGTTCATGTTTCTTTCTTCCTGCTAGGGGCTTCCTCCATTGCTGGCAAACTTTAAATACTAACAAGTATCAGCAGCATGCTTTCCAGCTCACTTTGTGCATCATAACATTATTTACAAGACTGGAAAAGCCAGTCCCTGGAAGTCTTCCCCACTACAGCCTTGAACTATGAGCTTCATACTGTCAACAGAGAAGACTCTTATCGCTGGTTGGGCATTGCTAAGTATTGGACACAGCAGAAGGAACACATGAGAAACCATCAGAAAGTTCGGATGATGCAGCCAGGCAGCCAGGACACAGTGCTCTGGGTCTTTACAAGGCTTCCTGCGAGTCCAATGGGGATGGGGACCATGCCCCAGGATCAGGCCTTTCATGTCTGCTGATTCTGCAATCAGATTCTGCAAGTACTCTCTTGAAAGGCCAGCAAGTAACATTTTTCCTGCTTTGATCTCTTCCAAAGAAGTAATCAGAGCAATGCATTCTGGTTTTGAGAATTTCTTATGAAGATCACTTTTATGGTTATGTGTGTATGTTTCAGAAAATACTTCATGCTACTAGTATTTGTGTAATATTATTATTATATTACTGCTTTTATTACAATATAATAAGATTATATTACTAAGGATTATATTGCTTCATTTTAAGGTCTTATTCTCCCTGTTTTTATGACTGTAGAAACAACAGAATAAAAGTTAAAATGTCAACTCTGTGGAAACTTTGCTTTTCTTGTTCAGTTCCTGGGCACACATCCTTCCCTTGTAATTCCACACTCCGGAGTCCCAGCTGTTCATTTGCAAACTGGGCGAACACAGTAAAAAGCCTCTGCTTTTCCAGCTGGAAGCACTGACTGGAATGGTGAGGTAGGAGATACTGAAAGCTCTGAGCTATCTCTACAGGCAGAAGTCAAAAAGAAGATACAGGTGTGTTGGGCCTTGCAGAGTTTTCAGTCTGTGCTGCAAATAATGCAAAACATCTGAATGAACCATGTTGGGAGCTCCATGTTTCATGACTCCCAACCCCTCCAAGCAGGAGGCCCATTGTGTGATCCCACTGAGGAATGTGCTGCTGCTGGGATCTGCAACATACAGGCACAAATGATTAATTGAAGAATAAGGCAGGGGCTGGTGGGAACCATGCCTATCTCTTCTAGTTGATTAATGCTTATAGCATCCTTTGGCCACGCCAAAGTCTCCAGATGTTTAGCAGACAATCAAGACAGGCAGAAAAGTTGCAGGCTGAGGAAGAAGCTCCAGCCCCTGCTGTCTGAGAGAGTATCATCTAAAGCTGAGTGCAGCTGGCTGCAGAGTGTCTCCTACGTTAACCGAATAAAATTACTCCAAGCAATGTATAGTGTGGCTAAAGTTTTCTTCCCCCTGTCCAGGTCCTCAGGCTGGATGTCACATGCTTTCTTTCTGGCCATTCTAGTGTTAACTCTTTGTTTCCTTAGGGAGAAATCAAATCACTCGATCAACATGTAGTTGGGTACACCGGGGTCCATAACCATTCAGCAACATAACTTGTAAGTTACTGGTCTGCTGTGGAATGTGGCAACTGGATTTGAGCCTGATCAACACATATATCTTCAAACATCTTCATCTGGGTCTTGGTACAGAAGTTAGCTGAGTCCCACCTGAGAACCTAGAAAGTACAACAGCACAAAGCTATACAACTCTGTGTAGCGTCCAGCAAAAAATGGAAACCCTAAGTGTTAACAAAATCTGCAAGACCTGAAGACCCATCCATATCTCTTGCCATAAATACTTAAGCATCGTAGAATCTTACTCACAGCTTAGCATCGCACAGAGAAGGCTTAACCCATAGCAGTGTGGAAATTACCGACACATTGCTAGGTCACATGAAATAATCTAAAAATGCTGGCAGGTGTTGCTATGTTTCTGTACCTTAGAATAAATATGCAGTCAGACTTTGACCTTGGAAAGGTCGGAGTTCAGTGTACCTAAAACTCCAGCTCTCTGGAGGAAGATGGCAGGTTGGATGGCCCAGGTCTTTTGAGTAGGATGATGACATTGCCTGGAGATTAAACGAGATGCGAATTTGAATTAGGAGGGGAAAGTGGCTTGATGGGAGAGAATTTGTTTGAGAAGACTCAAGAAAGAGAACAGGAGCCTTCTGTAAGTAGCTCTAGGTGAAGGGGATTAGACGATCCAGAAGCTAGGGCTGTGTGAACCACATTGTTCTACATGAGAAAGGACCAGTAGTCCAGTAAGGAATAATATATACCAGCGCAAAGTTGATCTTAATCCTCTAGCAGCAATATGGTGACCTGCTCCAAATTAATTACTTTTTCCTGCAGTATCATCTGAGGGTGAGTACAGACCCTGCTGTGAATCCTCCAACTTTGTTCCTGACAGTCCAAGGCCCATCTCAGTGAACTATTACCATGAAATAGTTTTCCTGCAGGCAAGGTAGAGGACAATGCCTTTACTGCAGGACAGAGGGGTTATTCCTGGCACGCAAAGAGGTACCCTATTCTTGCTTTGAACTTCAGCTAATACTCATCTGTTTAGCCCCAGGCCAGAGAGCCTTGGATGAGGGTGGGGTGGTGGCCAAGGGAGAAAAGCGAGGGAGAAATCAGGATATACCACAGAACAACAGAGGACAAAATGATCGATGAAGGAGGAAGAAAATGAGATCCCATTAGGCTCCTCAGTTTCATTTAACATGGGTCTCTGCAGCATTATCCAGTGCAGCTTCTCTCAGACAGGTGGTGCAGTAGGTGTGATTCTCTTCAGGTTGTGAGGAATGCTTTGGGGATTAATAACAGTAGGTCAGCACTAGCAAGAATATGAGATGGGTATGCAACCTGATGATTTTTGGACACACAAGCTGGAAGCTGTTGGGCCTAATCCTGTTCCATCATCCTATCTCAAAGCAATATTGGCAAGTGTCCACTGGCTCCAGTGGGTTCCTGCACAGGGATGTGCTGTTTGATGTCCCTTTTCAGCTCCCTATAGTTACAGTTACAGTTTTGACTCTCTGACTGTTACTCCCAAAACAAATGTTTTCATTTGTCGTCCCCTGTAATTATCTGATTTTCTGTCCAACTTCTTGTTTGTTTGTTCCTCCTTCTCAGAAGGGCTAATCAGTGTTTCTAGAAGTCCCAAAAGAGAAACACAGCAACAATGGGTTCCTGAAAGTGAAATACTAGGGAAGAGAAGAACAAAGTGAGAAGATGTAATACTTCGTGCCTGACACACTCCCAGGCTCCAGCTCTCTTCAGCTCTTCCTAGGCCAAACGTGGTTTCTGAGTATTCGGTAGCCCTTTCTGAAGCATAAGCAGCTACACTGCTGTTCTGGGAGAGGAAATGAAGCAGGGCCTTGGAGACAGCTGAAAGCAGAGACAGCATTTTATGGAGGCTCTAACAACTCCAGCTGGAGTGTGATCAGGGTCCTGTGGCCCCACTCCAGTACAAGTGAGTCTGGATCAGAGGGGTGAACCAGAGATGTGCCCATTTGCTAGGAGCAATCCTAGTCCATTAGACAAGAACTTTGCAGTGGTGATGGTCCTGTAATGTGTAGGACTGTCACTAAGGGAGCAAAAGGACACATGATAAAGCAGAAATGATGAACAGGGCAGCGTGAGCGATGGTGCCATACTCCTAGTGGAGCCTGGACTCTGAAGTGAACAGTGACACAGGCTGGTGCCCCCACCTCCCCCAGTCACATCTGGCTGGGGATAGTTTCTTGCTACAGCTGAGCACCGGTGCGTAATGAGGCAGAGATCTCTGGCACCCCCATCCCTGTCATGGGTCACAGTTCTACTACTGCTAGTGTCAGCTCTGGTCATTAACAAGTCATTCAACTGCACAGAAGTGCCTGGATTAACTGAAGTGCACGGACTCATTTTTATGAGTTAGCCAGAGTGCATGGTTCTTCATGAAAGGCTCAACCCTTTCCCACTGAAGGCAGGAGGACAAACTTTCTCTGGTCCATTTGGAAGCTTGCCAGTTCAACGTCAGCCCAGTGAAGTTTTTTTACACTAGCTGTAGCTGTCAGAGTGAACTTGCAATCTGCTGTATCCCTGCTGTGCTCCTGCTGGGGTGTAAGGGCCTAGAGGTGGGTCTACCACACTGCTAGCCTATAGAGGTAACCACACAAGAGAGCTGGTCTACTCTCATCTTCTCTCCCTCTGGACTGGTAAAAACATTGTTCCAGCTTGTAGAGTAGGCTAGTTCTTAACTGTGATTAATAACAAGATTATAGCATGGAGACATCAACATCCTTCCTGCCCTGGAACTTGGGTGCCACCTGCACTCACCCATGTGAGGAGACAGGTCCCTTGCAGGCAGGAAGATTACCTCTCAGTATTAGCTCCACACCTTTGAAAGTCACATCAGTCCTTCAACTGGTACGCTTAATAATAATAATGACAACAGCAGCAGCAACAATGGTGTTTTAGCTATATCTTATGCGGGTTTGGAAGCCTGAGGGGAAACCTGCCTATCACAAAGTGTATGAGAGATTTAAAAGCCAAAGGCAGCCTTCAAAATACTTGCCATACTTTGGCACCTACCCTTCTGCTCTGACCTCTGCTCTTGCAACAACCCGCTTTCTCCCTCCCCTTCAGAGGCTCTGCTTATCCCTGCTGGCATTGTCAGAACAAATGGTCTCTTCTGTGCCAAACCCCTCCACATTTCTTTTGCGAACCAAATCTGATTTCCATCGCTGCGAGGATTTAATACATATGTGATCAAATAATGAAATTTCTGCTCATAGAAACACCAAGGGGTCAGCACCAGGGAGGGAAGAAAAAACTACTCGAGCTAGAGGACAATGTTGGACTCGAATACATATAGGCTAAAAACCCCTGAAGGGGCAAGTAGCAGGGGACTGGACTCCATGACCCTGAAGCCCCTTTCTGTCCTGGTTTCCAAGTACCAGCATGCGGGAGAGGGAGAGAGAGCAAGCAGGGGGGAGACATGCTTTGAAAATCCCCCTTGTATTTGTAAGGGCCTGGAGCGTGTCTTTGCATTGTTTAATGGTAATCTGTTTCTTATTATTGCAATGTGATGTCCAAGGACGCTGTGTACTGACCTGGAGTGATGCTGTGTGCAGCTGTGGGAATGATGTCAGTGTCCTGCTCTTCAATGGGCATGTTCTGGGGGTTGTTGAGAGCTGGACTCTGGGAGCCGTTTGCAGCGAGGAACAACATCCCTCCAGCCAACACCCTCGTAAAGGTGCCAAACACCCCCATGCACCAGGAGACGGCAGCCATGCCCGGTGTTCCACACTGTACCAATAACCATCCTATCCCCTGTTTATCCTGTTTCCTCTGTTATCAAAGACCGACCCTGTACCTTGCTCTGCTGCAGAGTTGGAGCTTTCACAGAGTGGGTGGTCTCTGTATCCCAGCCCTCGAGGTGATAAAGCGCATGTCAGTTGTTGTAAGACTGGATGCGTCCCGAGGGTCCGATTGCCAAAAGGTCATGCAGGTGGCTGCGTGCAGAGACACACAGGGTGTCATTCAGTGAGGATGAAGGAGCTACCCCCAGCCCGTGGGCAGGACTGTTTTCAGCAGCCCCCTGTGCCTCGTGAGGGTGTGCTTACAGCAACGGTAAATAAAGCTTGAGCATGCAAAAAGCACCCAAAACATTACACAGCCAGTCACGGGGGCAGGCCTGGTGAGAGCTCACGTTTGTGCCAGATTTGCTGGGAATCTTTTGTATCCTGCCATTAATTGTGGCTGTAGTCCTTAGGGTGCGAGTAACAAGATAACGGGGAGGTGGGCACACTCGTGGAAAGCATGGCTCGGGGCACCAGCTGTACAGCTGTTCGGATGCGCCTGTGCTTTGTCCATCGCCGCAAGCAGTGGGATGTTGAACCAAGTGAGACTGGGGTTTTCAGCTACCACCATAGGCCCATCTCTGTAAGGACAGGCTGTAAACATAAGTGATACTCAAAACTACATAAGCAGTAGTGAAATGTTCCCTACATACACAGTCTACAAAGCAAGTAAAAAAATCTTAGGTTGTAAAAGTAATGTTACTACGTAACAGTCATCCTCCAGGGAGTTATTCTTGGCAGAGACACCTAATGCATTTGAGGCTGGATTAATTAATAATGCCAATTCAAAGAATACCTTGTAACAAAATGATATGAATTGGTATTTGAGAATAGAAAAAATGCAGTTAAAAAGGATCTCTATAGCAGCAGAGCTAAATTCCTATAGCTAAATCACATGGATTAGCTAAACAGTCTGCTCTGAATTTAATCTGCTTTAGATTCAGAAGAAGCAACCTAGGATATATTCTGAATCCAGTGCACGTTTCTTTGCATTTACTCATTGCATTTATTCTCCTATTGTATGATGTCACCAATAGTCACGTTTCAACAAGTATCTTCAACTAAATGTTTGACAGCATTTAAGCAAAAGCCAGTGTCTCAACTGCTTTTTTAGAAAATGCTACTTTTTCTAGTAGCTCTCCAACAATTTCACTCAGAAGGACAATGGTGTTGTACAGGCCAATACCAAAAGTTGGAAGACAGAGATCCTTTTTCCATCTCTGCTTCTCTTCTTGTTTTGTGGAGTATGTTGGGTCAGCTCTTCTTCTGTGTCCACTTTGGTCAATTACGAGTCATGAATGGGGACGATAGGCTTGAAATCAATAAAGGAAGTATCTTGAACAACTTTAGCATTTATGTCCCAGATTTTTGATAGTATTTCCAAAGTATCTATTGCCTGAACACTTTATCTGCCGCCTCGATCTGCTGGGTGACACTGTCAACAACTTCAAAGTTACAAGGGAAATGAATAAAGACGGTTTAATAGGATAGTGCCAGGTTGTCTCTCCAGAAATCAGAAAGGATAGATGACACATCAGTCCTTTGTGTCAACTTTTACTTCCCTCACCCACGTGGCACCAAAATAATGACAAAACCAGATGCTCATTTGTAAGACCTTTTTTTATATAAATAATATGCACTGTATTGAACAAATATACAACACCATGCTTGCAAATTAATGCTTTGCAAAGAAATCTCATTGCTATTCCTGGTCAAAATTCCTCAAGCTGAGTGCCTCAGGAGCCTGAAGTTGTAGGAAGCTTGTGATGCACCCAGTTGTGACCTCTCCTAGCAGGAGGAGGCACTGTGGGAGCAGGGCTCTCTGCTGTCCTCCTGCGGCTGGCCTATCACCAGAGGAGGTGTTTTGAGGAGCAACACAGGAGCCTCCAGCCTTACCCAGAAAGAGGAACAAGATGGAGCAGAGAACTCACAGCCATCATGAAAGAAATGACAGAGCACTCCCAGAATGTGGGACACACTTAGCCTTGGCAAAGCATCAAGAGGTTAGACTGCAGAGGACAATCCATCTGTAATTTAGGTAGTGGGAAGGTGGTGGTGAGTAGGCATGTACTATGAACCCGTCTTCAACTTGGTAAAGACTGTGTCCACAAGACCAGGTGCTGATGGGGTCCCCTAGTGGAAACACACTGATTGCCAGGCAGCAGGATGCTTTGATTTTGCCCCCTACAAAAGATATCTATCTACAGGCTGTATAGCTTTGCTCATGCTGGGTGTTTTTTCTGGTCTCAACTCTCAGTCCAGTCCCCAACTAGCCACATCTAGCCATATTATGGGCAATAAAAGGCCTGAAAAAACAGAAGACTATGGGACTGTTAAGGTGCCTCCAGCAGAGGACAGTTGGCTAGGGAGGGAGCATATTGCAGGCCTGATCTAGGAGGAAATGCTCAGTGGATGAAAAGTACCCCAGTAGTGAGAACTGTGGTGCTCCTCCCTGAGGTATGTCAAGAAACAGATGGTGACTGATGTGGATGCTAATACACCATCTAAAAAGACACAACCTCAACCTACATGAATGAGAGATTAAGTCTGAGGGACAATACAATGTGGAAATGAAGTGTGTTATCCAGTAGATATATGCTGGAAACACATTGCAGTGGTGAAGTTCCTTGGTGGCTCCTTTCCTGGCTGGGTGACAGGTCCACACACTAATCAGCACTGACCTCAAGCTGCCATGGCTCTCAACATAGTTGATAGGAGTTGAGTGGACTTCCTATTTCTGCATGGGAAATGTCTTGCTGGACACCCAGAATTGCAGTTTGCACTTGAAAATGTTGGCCAGCAAGTCTTCTGCTTTCATTTTAGGCTTTTATTGTCTAGTTTCAACCCCTCCTAGGGCACAAAACCTGGACCCACAGGTACTGAAGCTCCCTCCTTTCTGGGCAGGAGGCACTACAGGGCCTGGGCCTGCACACAATCCACTTAGAAGACCTGCTGGCTTCAAGTGAGGTTTTCAAGCTAAGCTACCTGGGCTGTCCAGGACTCGCTTCAATACTCTCAGTCGAGTTTTCCAATAACTGGCCAATTTTGTTGTTAGGACATAGGCTCTATCACTTAAATGGTGATGGTTTTCAGCTTCCTACCCACATCCAGAAGGACAAATACACCGTTTCACAGGCAAGGACACAGAGCAGCTCAGTGTAGTGCAGCTCTAAGAGCCAAGAGATGTGCTCCCCAAAGCCCTCATGAAATGTGCAGATTGGTGAGGTGCCAGTGAGAACACAGTTGCACAAAGAGCTTTGCAGGCTGTCTGTTCCCACCTGGGCAAGGCTAAACCCAGAACTCCATTTAGTGGACCACCTGAATTAGCTCTGCAGGGACCAAGGGAGGGCAAATTGCTCTCTGGCAATGTCACTGCAGTCCTGGCTATTCCCAGCTAGCAATGGATGAGGTGTGAGTCTGGGGAATGTGTCTTCAGAAGATCAGCCTAATTCTCCTTGGAAATTAAAAAGTAAGGATAGTCTTATCTCTAGACACAGGGCTGGAAGGGAGGGAGATGTAAAGAGGGAAGGAGAGAAAGATCTGTTGTAAGGGAGAGAGTTGGAAATCAAAGAACAAGTGTTTGTGAAGTCTTCTGATTGCTGATGACTTTCACTTCAAAGTCCCAGAGTTTTAAAGGCATCTCGTAAATCATCTACTTCGTACAGTGGCTGCAGGACAAAATATAAATGGTAGGTCAGTTGTCAAGTGAGCAGGAACCTATGAGGATGGGGAAGGAGGAAGAAATGGTAGGAGATGGGATGAGAGGTGGAAGAAGGGGAAGAGAATGAGGAGAGGAGATATGAAGGAAGTTGGGTAGAGAGGCACGAGGGAGGTGGAAGGTGAAGACACAGGAATGAATGAAATGGCAGACGGCAGAGATGGGCAGCAAGAGCAGAGAGGAACTATAGCGAGGAAGAGAGGAAGAAGCTGAGGGGAAGAGCACTGGAAGGAGAAGGAGAATTGGCCCTCACCAGGAGGATCCGTCGAAGTTTCCTGGACAGATGGACAGAGTTTTCATGCAGCCCTTCCCAGGCTTTGAATGTCTTTTCCCTGTTCTCCACAAATGTGTTCCAGCAGTAGAAGTAATCTGTGCAAGGCACAGGGGAGTTACAGAGTGCTCAAGACTGCCCCAGAGAGGACACTGACCTCTCCTAGGATCACTAAATCATCACATCCTGCCATCATCTTCTCTGGCTCCTTGTCCTAGCTTCTCCCACCCTCCTGGGTCTCCCTAACCCCCCATAGCTTTCCATCATCTCTTTCTTGCCTGCACATCTCACCTTTGAAGGTCATGATGGCAATCTGTGCCCCTGCCCTGTGCAGGCGCCTCAGCCCCTCAGGCTCTGCCTTGCGGTCCTCGCAGAAGTAGAGGCGTGCTGTGAAGATGCGGAGGGTCAGGTTGGGGTAGGCACGCAGGAAGTCGGCCACGTGTCGGGCGCAGTCATAACAGGGGCTCCAGGAGGTGAACCAGGTGATACGGTAGCAGCGGCCTGGGTCCAGGTCCCAGGCTGAGATGTAGCGCAGGAAGAGCACCTCCACGTGACAGCCCATCTTCGTGAAAGAGGGAGAGGGGCAAGGTGTGAGGCGGGGGAGGGGAGCAGGGTGTAAGAGGGGTGAGGAGGGAGGTGTGAGCTGGATAGGGTGTGAGAGGAGGAGAAACAAGGTGGGGGGTATGTCCTAGGGTCAGCGCACAGAGGAAGAAGGCACAGCGGTACGTAAGTGGAAAAGCACAGGGGCGCACTGATGTGTAGGGACGTACAACAAGAGGAATGGGTGGGAGCTAAGTAGAAAAATAGGTAGACTGGTAAAGCAGCAGGGAGTATGGATGCCTTGCTGGTAACACACTTGGGGGTAGCATAAAGTACAGGTTTACCTGGAGGCTGCATCCCCCAGATATTATGTACCAGTGCAGTGTCCATGCTCATGGACACGTGTGCCGGTGCCTGCGTTGCTGTTACAACCCTCCTTTCCCTGCTGCCCCAGGCAAACTGGAGCTGCATGCACCTCAGCACAGATATAAGAACAGGATGCCAAGGTGTTCCCTATACCTTATTGCGCAGGTATCCAAAGTCCAGGGAGCACGATGTGGCACTGTCACGGCGCTTCACAACATAGCAGAGGTAGGTTTCACGCCGGCCCTTGGCCCAGCGCAGGTTCTTGAAGTTATAAAGGAAGAGTTTCCTCTTCATCAGGAGGCTGCAGGAGAAGACAAGAGAGAATTTACACTAGCCCCACCCTGGAGCCAGCAGCTGGCCATGTCTTTGTTGAGGGCTCAGCACCAAAAATATCCTCCTCATGTCCAGGCCTCTCAGTACAAGAAGAGCATCAGTAATTTGCATGCAATGTGTTAGGGAAAGGGTGCAGACGTGACTGTGGGGATGAAGCAGGTGACCTTGTGAGTGGAAACAGTAAGTGAATTAGTAGTGGTTAGTCAAACAGCAACTATGGCTGGGTAGAGTGCGAAAATATCTGCAAACATCCAAAAGATGGACACCAATGAGGGAGAAAGATGAAGGTGTCTGAGAAGACCTGGGAAGATAAGAGGGTCTGGAGTTCAGTCATCAAGAAATATTATTTCTGCTGTACAAAACCCTGAAAAGCCACTGTGGCAAAGGATTGATCAAATTAGAGCCTCTTTAGAGAAGACTGGACAGAGTTTCTTCCCAGCATTGCCCAGAAGAAGAGCATGGTTGAAAGCGCGCAGGGCTAGGGGCTCGGGTAAGGTGCCATACACTAGCTGACAGAATACGTAATGGGGTAGGCATGCTGACACCTCTCCAGACACAAGTACTATTCCCACATTAGACAAACATCGAGATACATGGGGTCCTGCTCCCATGCCCAGGGATCCTGCTGGGGAGAGGCAGCGGGAGCACGGGGAGGGTAAGGTAGTCATGAGCCGTATCTAACAGCCTCACTGCCAAGTGGAGGTACATTGGCAGCTGAGAACAGCTGTGTTCATTGAGGTGAGATACTTACCTCCCCCACAGCAATGCAAAATAGAAGTGAATGGGTTAAAAATAATCACGTCCTTTGTCATCTTTTCCCTCTGATAGGCTGATGTTCAGCAGGGAGATGGGGTCAGTTTAAGTGATACCGAGCTGGGTTTTCTGGGGGGTCTCCAGTGAGGTGTAGGAAAGGGGAGTTTGGGTTTGTTAGGAATATAAATCTGATTAAAATCCAAGAGTCTAAGCAAGGAAAAGTTTCTTACACAAACACCCTTCATCTGTTTGCCAACATCACCATAAAGCCTGAGCACTGCAGGGCACTTAATCTCCAGCTAATAGTGGCATCCTCTCTCCTCCTCTGGGAGCTTCTCTCCATTGTGCACCCTCACACATGACCACAGCACCACAGGTGCTCATTCATATAGTCACGCACATCCTCTTGCTTTTTGTTACCTGGTGCATGTGCTTTGCTCTCCTGTAGCACTCCCTATTGCACCTCACACCGCATCTCCAGAGAGGCACATTCTTCCCTCAAGCACCCTTGCTACCCTGATTGTCCCACAGATAGGCAAGCCACCCGCGCACACATCCTCTTTCCTGCCATGTCGCCCTCAGACTGCAGTGCAAAAATACCTGTCCTGCTCACACAGAAAGAGCAAGCACACACATACTCAGTTATGCCACTTTTTATACAGACATGCTCCTAGAGAAGTAGATCACATGGGAGTTGTGGCATGTCTCCTGCTAGGAGAAAGTCCATAGAGAAGACAAGGCTCTGCAGAGTCCTGCACACACTCAGAGAGCAAAGCATCCCTACTAAGCATTTTATTCAGCCCAACAACAGCCTCAAGCAGTTCTTGGAGGTCTGTCCTGTAAGCACTGCCCCAGTCCGGCTCTGCTGGGCTTGCAGGTTGTGTCTGGAGTAGAGCACAAGCTGATCCCACTGCATTTCATCACCCCTTTCTCTGGCAGGTCACGTTGGGTGTGTGTTTCCCCTACCCACTTTTCTCTCTTGTATCGTGTGTTCTTCATCATCAGTTTTGATTTATTTCTCACACTTAGAGCTGCCCCGCTTCCTACCACCTTAGATTCACCCTGTATCCCTGCCTTTGAACAAACATGTATGAACATGTGTGTATATTCCCTAACACACTCATGTGTTGGTCCCCTCACAAAACTGTCAACCAGTAGTTCACCTCAGGCTTCTCCCTCTTGGATGTGTGTTATTGCAGGGATGTAGGGAAGACTCTCCTCTGTAACAGAGGTGCTGGAGAGGGAACACCCCTTCCATGTGTGACAGATCCTCAGGTTGTCCAGAGAGGATAGCCCACACAATCGCACGGGAAATGAGCAGGTATGATAGACCAGAGGGTTGCAAAGCTCTTACCTGGGATGTGCCACAACAGCAGAAAACAGAGCAGAGGAATTGTGAAAAATGCAATCACTTGTTGAAGAACCATATACGCCAGGTGAAAAACAATGACAATTATGTCGATGTTTCATCAAAGCCCACATGGAAAAATGCTTTTCAACACATCAAAAAGTTTAGGGAAAACAGGCTTTCTCTTTTCTCTTTCTTGTGAAGTTTTGGGCAAAACCATTTGCTTTCAAAATGTTCCTGATCCTTCTTCTAACTTTCCCTTTTCTCATTTCTTCCCATTTTTCTCTATTAAATGGTTTTGCCCCTGCAGAGCAGCATGCGGATGCAAATACAGGTGAAGAACAAGAAATGACCCCAAAACCCAGAAAAACAAAATTATGATCAGTTGGGTTATTTTTCAGTGTCAGAAAAAAGTGAAGACAATTTTGAATCACAGAAGCCATTTGTTCAACTAGAAATGTTCATTAACATCAGTTCCTGTTTTCCCTTCTCTCTGGAATTCACCGTCCCAGGGTTTTTTTGCTAGGGAGGATTTCAGAACGTCACTGGTACGAGAAGAAGAATAATGAATGAACAGATGTTGCGGGGAGCAACTGGGCAAATTTGCAGGTAGGTACAAAGTGCTGGATACATGTGCAACTCCTATAGCTATAGGATAGCTCAAGAGAAAGCGGCAAGGACACAGGAGCTGTGATTATACCCGGGCACTGAAAAAGTATACTGAACAGAGACCTTGTCCTCAAATAAAGATTCATGAAGCCAATCCTCAAATCAGAGTGAAGGCTCCTGAGTGCGTGAATGATATGCAATTGTGGAGAGTGATTAGCGATAATTAGCTCGCAGAGTAATTGCAGTGCAAGTAGAGGAATCCAATGCTGGAACAGTCTGTGCTTAAGAGCACAAGGGTGTGAGCAGCAGAAACAGAGTAAGACAGAAATCTGGTGCAAGAGAAAGAATAGGTGGATAAGAAGACAAGAGTGGGCAGGCATTGAGGTGCTTAAGTGGCAGATAGCATCTGAATGTTCATCTTTCTGTTATCTTTTTTTGTTTCTAGAAAAGAAAAAGAATGAAAAGGAACAGAGAATGGTCCCAAGAAAGAGAAATGACAGAAAGGGAAAAGAGTACAGGGTGGCAGACAGTCAAAGAGAAAGAATGACAGAGACACGGAGATGCAAGGCGCAAGAGCAGGACGGGGCGGGGAGTTAGATCACTGAGTCAGATGGGGAAAGCGAAAGGGATGGTGAGCACCAAAGGGAGAGCAGGTTAATTCTAAGAGAAAGACCCTCATTTCTTATATGAGCAAGAAACTGGAGGCACTCATCTTACCTGTCCATGACTGCCAGGGTCTCTCTCAGGTGATGGGATTGCAGGGAGGTTGTCTTGCAGGCTCCGTCTGTGCAGCCCTCTGACTTGATGTACAGAAATGTGGACTGCCCTGTGTGTCCCCTCCCCATTCACCCCTATCTACCCCCTGCCGGGTTTCATCGGGGTGTGGTTGAGGGAGGAGTTAGAAAGGTCTCTGGAGCTGCAGGAGCTGAAGAGCAAAGGGTTGAGATACGAAGGGGCATCAGTTCTGAAAGATGCTTGGCACCCATTGGTCGCCTCCCCCCACTGCACTCCCCATTGGGCCCTCCCTGCCTGCAAAATTATTCTGAATTAATATCAATAACATAACGAAGCAGGAAGCATTGTCTAGTGGTTAGAGGGGGGCCTAGGAGCTTATGTACCACTAACGTGAATGTGGGCAAAACCACACTATCCCCCGGGCCCTGGGTCACGCAGCTGTGCAGTGAAGATGGTGACCCTGCCCTGCCCCACAGCGGAGGGAGCTCTGCGCAGCACCCCGCAGCCGCCCAGCTGGAAGGAGCTCAGGGAACACCAAATTGTTGGCAGGCTTCCCCCCCTCCTCCGTGTCCCCCTGAAAGGCCCAGCAGCTGCTTGGCAGCATGGGGCAGCACCAAAGCCGAAGAGGAGAATGAGAGGGACCCAGCTCTGGAAAGAGCCTGGGGTTTGATGGAGAGCGTCTGGCCCCACTTCAGCACCTGAACATGGCCATGGGTGCCTGAGCCGTGTCAACACGCCAGGAACGGTGGCGAACCTGCATTGCAAAGCTGTACGCAAAGGACCGGTGGGGAATGACTCAGGGCCTGATCCTGCTGTTCCAGGTGGCACCAGTGCTGCGATCTGCCAGCAGCAGGGTGGCTGCCAGGACCCTCCGTCCGATGGCTGTGGCCAGCAGGCGTGCGGTTGTACGCCGTCACGCCCGGGCTCACGCTCAGGATGCACACACTTCGCTCCACCAACACCGCGTTCTGTCGCCCGGGCTCTGCTCCACCATGGCCCCGCAGCACCTGCCTGGGCACCCATCCCCTCCTCAGGGCTGAAGGACAGCCAAGGGATGGGGCAGTGGCTTCATCCGGGCAGGGTGCTGAGGAAGCAGCCGGGGGATATTCTGCTCCATTTCTGCCTCAAGCTGGGCACGGTCAGTGCTACGGCTGAGAAACAGGGCTTTTGTTTACCTCACGCTAGGGTAGTTCTTCGTTTTTTCTCTGCTTCATTTACTTTCCTTATGAATTTTACTGGCTTTCAGCATGCTAGGACTGTGTGAAACCAGTATATGCAAAAACATGAAAAGGAGAGATGACTTGCCAGAACAGAGCAGATGACTCCCTAGCCCAGCACTTTGACCGTACTTGTCTTTGAGAGCGGCTGGCATGGCACACTTCAGGAAAAGGAGAAGCACTTCTGGAAGGTCCAGGGCTGGGCTGTCCTACTCCTTGGGGAAATGTCTGGGCAGGGCACATGCTCAACGAATCCACATTTTGGCAGCTGCATTGGTCCTAAGAGTTGTGGCAATTATCCTCTTTGAGGATCTAGCTGCTAGTGTTTGACCAAAGCTAGAAGAGCCTGCAATCCTTGCGAATCCCTGTCCTACTTAACGGCGTCAAAGAGGACACTCCTGCTAATGAAACAGCTGTCCCCGTTCAGCCTTTGCCCTAGCAGCACCTTGTGACAAATCTCCTAGGTCAGACCAAGAGTCATTTTGTCCCCCTTTCATACTAGTTTTTTTCTTTTCATAATGCAAGGAGGATGTTTGTTACACAGGACATTAAAAAAAGAAAAGAAAAAAAAAGCAACACACCCTGGGAAATCTGCTTCTTAGAGATCACAACTGTTTGTGTTTCATCAGATAAATTAAGGTAGCTTCAGCTTTATTCTTGTTCTGGCTCCTAAATTTCATACCCAAAAGCTTGCAGAAAATTTTACATAATATTTTCTGCTCTGAAAGGAGTCAAGAAATATCTTTATGGCCAGCCTGGTCTTCCCCATAAATTAAATTTGTGCATAATGATTTTCTCAAAGGTTTAACATGTCAAGTCTCATAAAATGTTTAACTAGATCCTTTCTCTGGTCCTGCCTGTAAGTGGAATTCATTCTTCCATGTTTAAAAGATCAGCTCTTTTCCTTAAATGTTGAGAGTCTCTTTGCTGTCCACAGAGATAAAAAAGAAAGAATGAACGAATGAACAGATGAACTATATTTATGTCACTCTTTGGCAGGGCTCTCAAGTCTAAATACTGATGTAGGCTTTCTAATGCCCTTCGTTTAGACCAGTAACTTCCCTCACACTGGAGGTGCGAGTGCACAAAGTCAGTGGCAGCGGTTCTCTGCCTCTAGCTCTAATCCCCAGAGCAGAAACCTGTTGGTGTGGATGTGTTTTTAGTGTCTCATAGCAAGCCTAGGGCAACATTTCGAGAGGGACCCTCAGCTCCTATGCAGTTCTGCCTAAAGCAGGAGCTGCAGTCTCTTGCCAAGGCAAGATCTTGCTCATTAGCAGATGTCATCACTGCCCTGGTTAAGAAAAAATAGTTTGGAAAACCATCGAAAGGTTGATGATCCCTGATCCAGCTGCTAGTCCAGCTTTCTCCCTGGCTGTAAATTGCCACATCTTTAACATATGGTGGGACTCTTTTGGCTGGGAGCTAATACCTGAGGAGGGGTGCTGACCACTCCAGTTCTCCTTCCTTTCTGCTCAATGCAAACTTATTTGGAGAGAGGACTGGGGGTGGGAGAGAAAATCAATTTTACTGAAAATGACTCCATCTCTGTTTCTGACCAAAGCCCACGTCAGTTAAAGGCTAGTGGGGAAGGCTAGAAAGGGTCCCTGTGCTGGTGTGTTTGGAGTGTTATCTAGCAAGAGACACTGCTCCAGCTTATCAGGATCACAGAAGGATGTCCTAGCACCCCTTCAGGTTTCTTGTGCTTGGGGCTCTATTCCCTGTCTTGAAGTGAGAACATCAGAGAAATAACAGCAGGCTGAAGAGCAGTGGTCAGGTGTAAGGGGGGAGGAAGAATATCACCATTACTGTTACTAAAGATTCAGAAAGCAAACTGCTAAGAAATCAGAGAGCAAAAATGCGGTGAATAATTAAAAGTAATTACCTAGCCCCAAAGCAGAGGAGAGGTTGCTTGTTTAGTCAACAGGAAGTCATGTGTTGGTGTGTACCGATATAAATACATATTTATTTTTTCCATTCACCCTTTGTCAGAAATCGCATTTTGAAACAAGCGCCAACATCACCAGTTGGTTGGTTCTTACGCTGAACACAAGAAACGCAGACACCTGCTTCCCCTTGCCTCAAGCGAAAACCTCAAGCAGAAAAACTTTCTCTGCTCAACAAGTGCTGATGCACCATGGACACTGACTTGCACAGAGACCTCGAGCAGGGGAATGGTAGAGTTCCTTGCAGTTAGACACAGGCAAATAAATGAGCTGATGTGCTTATTTATTATAAGCACATATAATGTAATATGCTTATTCCATATAAGCATATATTAAGCATAAGCATATATTAAAATGCTTATTTATTATATGCACATTACATTATATTCTGTGTTCATTCCACAGAGATTCATCACCCTATTTTGAATGACAGACCCAACACATGCACTTGCTCAGGCACCTCTGCCAGGCAGACCACTCTCATTACTCCAGTCCTGGGTGTGAAAAAAATCCACACTAGATGTAGAGGCAGCTTGCTGTCTAGGACATGGGGCAAAGGGCCTTTCCCTAGAGCTTCCAACTCATTTTGTGACGCAGCTGTGGATGCCATGCCTAGGGAGAAGGTTTCAGCAGTTGCATGACAAAGCACCGCCTTTCGTGGTGCGGAATATGCAGCACCATGGAGATACAGGAAAGCTATGAGGACGTGTATGAGGTCTGTCTGGGGTGGACATCACCAGGAGGAGGAGGTGTGGCGGGGGGGATGCAAACACAAATCTAAAGCACTGTGGGGTGATTGTCACTGAGGCTGCACCTATGTTAGACAAGAGCCGGGGTCCCAGGTCATAAGAGGGAAGTGGGAAGGAGAGGAGGCAGGAGGAGCTCAGGATGTGTGGGAGTGCCACTGGGAGGGTGGGTTTATGAAACCTGGACCCCTGTGCTGTGCACTGCTGCATGCTGCAGGATTGTAGATGATGCCACTGATGCAGAATAGAGGGCATCTGGTTGCTGGGTGTGCACCAAGATTATACGTTATTATGCGTTTTACTAGTAATTTGGCTTTCCAGGCTTGCACTGCAAAACCTTTACCTGGAGACTTGACTCGTGGTTTATTTCTGTTCCACTGTTGAGCTTCTTTTGCTGCTGGGGGATGAGGCAAATTAGGCTGAAACTATTGAATTGAGTACACGTTTTTCAACCACAGTCCTGTGAGTGCCTCTCATTCCTGCCCTGCAGCTCTCTGCTAGCCCCGCCTGGGGCTCCTTGTAGGAACTAATGACCCTTAATCCTGCCTCTGTACCCCCACAATTTTTTCTCTCCCCGCCCATATTAGTTCCCCCCACCATGTCTCTAGGCAGCAGCAGTTCCATCCCTGGCTACCAGTGACTGACGCCTGCTGGGATCACCAGCAAGAAGGGAGGAAAGGGGTTGGGTTGGGTTGAATGGCTTCCCCATCATGAATGCAGGTAAGAAATGTGACCAAAGTCCAAGTACTTGCACTGAATGTCCTCAGGTGTCTTCTCTAGCTTGAGGCTGTGACATGGTTGGCATCTTATCTCATTTACACTAAGAAAAACACAGAGTCTGCGATCAAAGCAGAATGCGCCTTCCCCATGCTGAGAGCTGGGGGTGGGGAAGTACCCACCAGAGCTGCTTGCACCTTGCTGCTTCCCATAGCAGTGCACGTAGCTCCAGCCTCCAGCGTGCCCTGCCCATCTGACTTGGCTTCTGACTCCATGCTGCGCAGACCTGGAGAACACCTTTTTGCACAGGGAGCTGCAGGCTGCGTTCCAGTGTTACTCCATTCTCCTACAGCTCAGCCCCCTGGTCTGGGCACCCCAGACCCTGCTCCCAATCACATCTTCCCCCTACTTAATGGAAGTCATTGGCTCCCTATCTCTGCAATCATCTGCTAGTCATGGGGAGAAACTCAGTTTTGCACCGCAGTTTTTCACAATGAGACTCACCTTCTAGCTGTGGTTACGGTTTCACAGACCAAAGTTGCCTGTTACTAGCTCCTGTTTGTGCAGTTGCTGCAGCTCATGCTACTCAGTGCAAGAAGAGCTTGCACCTCGGGCCTGGGTGGTAAATCCTGATCTTAATTTCCCTGTTGTCTTTGGAGAAGTCCTTTGCTGGAGGTGCTGGGACAGAAGTGCTTGGATGCTCACTAGAGAGCAGCATGTTGCATGTTCCTCGGCTTGCAGTCATGTGTTGAGTTCCCTGCAGTTGTACAAGCTTTGCTTGGCTGGAGGTCCTCATGAGCAGTGTTCTTGCATCTTACAAAGTTTTCTTATCAACAAAGCAAGCATTTTCAGAAGATTCAAGATAGCCTTGCTACTTCTTGTCTTCTTCCCCCCAGAGTGCAGAGCTGCTCCTATGCTCTCATCACTGGCCACATCCAGAAGGTTTGTGGGATGCCACCACTAACCTCTACTCCCTAATGCCAAAGTATCAGATAGTGGAATTAGGGCCTGCCCCTGACATCCTGATCCTCTTCCAGGGGGCCCAGTGCTCTTGGCAATGGGGGTGGAATGGGAGACCCATCCTGAGGCCAATGAAGAGAGGGAGAAGGGGGTGAAAAGTGATTCTCATTGCATGATGAGGATCTCCTCCTTTGTTGTGATATCTCTGCTGTCTTCCTTCCTTGCTAGTGCACTGCTATGCCTGGCTGTGCTGACTGTTAGCATCAGTTATTTCTTTAGCCATGACCACATGGGAGGCTCCCAAGTTTCTGCTGTAAGCAGTGAGGTCAGAGTTGTGACACGCTTGAGCTAGCTGCCCAGGCAGGGGAGGGTATCCAAGAATCTGAGAGCTTCCCAGCTAATTTCATAGAGTTTAAAAATACCCTTTCATGTTCTAGCCAAAAGCATGGGTTCCGCTTGGATGAAAAGGCTGGTAGAAGCTCCTAGAAAGCGGAGGAGAGAAAGAAGAGGAAGAATCTGAAGGGGAAACAAAGACCCTGGGAAACTACTGATTATGAATTATTATTATTATCGGAAATTTTAATTCACTGGTGCCCATTGGTTTTAGGCAATGCTTGTAGCATTGCTTCTGCTTCCCACTCAGATGTGGCCCCAAAACAACTATATCTTACTAAAATATATAGCTCTGGCATTCACATACACAACCAGTTAATTTCCCTTTGCCCAGCCTGTACTCAACGAGGGGACGCCATGTCCACTCATCTCTTTAATCATTTCTGTGCAGGTACAGGTAGGGTAGGGCACAGGAGCATTTACTTTAAGGTGGCTAGCTTAGTCCCATCCCGATTTGGAAAACTGGTGACAAGACCAAAAAAGCTCACAGATTGGAGAGGCAAAAATCTACCCTGAAGCAGTGCCCCTGGGGACTCTCAGGGAACAGAAATGGCAAAGGGGCTTGCAGAGACTATGAAGAGTTCAGATGCCTTTCCTAAACTATACCAAAGGGAAACTACAAAGATACCAGCTGATGGACAATGGAGCCAAGAGAAATGGTATAGTGATGGTGCTGGGCTCAAGCAGAGCTGATGAGAAAATTACTTTTGACCACGGTGTGGAGAGTGTCGGGAGCGACTATATTAACACTGCACCAAAAGAAACTCTTTTGAACCCTTCCTTCACAGCAAGGACTCGGCTGGAGGCTAAGTCTAGGCTGTGGAAGAAAACAGGTTTTATTTGTTAATCCTTAATAATGGCCAATGCAGCTTGCTCCAGCTGATCTGTGCTATTTGGGTGCCAGACAAGAGACATAGTGAGGTGTAAGCATTTTCTAGTGGGTGTGTTTTCTAATTCCATCTGACTTTGGTGCTACAAGGGAACAGAGCGGTAAGGCCCACGGGAATGCCTTCAGCATGGAAAGGCTTTGTAGGTACAAGGCACCCAATACAAGAGGTGGCATGCTGACACGTGCATCAGTGTGAAACCAAAACCTTGGTCAAGATGTCACATTGGTAGGCTGTGCTGGCTATCATGTTTGAAGCAACTGCTGCTGCTGCACATGCCACTGCTGCTCCAGCCTCTAAGGCATTGGCTAAGAAGCCAGAGAACGTGGCAGAAGACTCCAAATCCTGCAAGCCCCGAGTCTCCAGGAGGGCTGATTATGAGGGCGATGACTGTCTCCAAGAAGCACAGAAGAACTTTCTCTCACCACTCTGAAAGGGAACCGAAGTCTACACAGTACAGAAGGACAACAGCTGCACCAGGCTGGGGCTCAGGAGCCTGGACAAGGGCAGCACAAGAGGACTTGGTACTTCTAGCTCCTTTAAATTCAACAACAAGCCAAGAGGAAGGTGCCAAGAAGGCAGCAAAAGCCAAGAACCACCTGACCATTGACTGGCACTGCCAAGAAGCCCAGATTAGCTGTGGCTGTGAAGGAAGTCCCAAGGAAAGCCAAGAAACTGGCAGCCACCACGGCCAAGAAAGCAATCAAGAGCTTAGAGAATATGAAAGCCAACAGACCAAAAAAGGCAAAGATCCAGCTAAGGGCAAAATAGTGAAACCCAAGGCTACCAAACCCAAGGCAGAGAAATTGAAAGTGGCCTCAGGCTGAGAAGGTAGCACACAAGAAGTAGATGCTGTATGAGCACAGACAAAGTGTCCTGCTTCAGGGGCACAGGGTGTAAAGCCTTTAATTGAACCATTGATTTTCATCATGTTTTGCATTTTTTAACACAGTTTCCCCAAAGGAAGATAATTAAATGTAATAATTAGAAGTCCTTGTTTTGCAATAAAACTCAGGCTTTGTATGAATTGTTTCTTCTTGCTATTTTTTTCAATTGTCTGCAGCAGTATTGTAAGGGAGTTGGACACAGAGTCCTCTCAGAGGTGCACAGCAAAAAGAACAGAGGCAACAGGTGAAAGCTGCAACAAAGGAATTTCTAATCTGACATCAGGAAAATATTCTCCATCTTAAGTGTGGTGCAGCACTGGAACAGGTTGTGGATTCTCCATCCTTGCCACCTTCTCAGAATTCACCTGGACAAGGCTCTGAGCAATCTGATTAGCTTTGAGGTTAGCTCTGCTTGCTAACTTTGAACGTAATTTTGTCTATGATCTTAACTAGGAAGGTTACTATCTCAATAAGGACATTTATTTAAAAAAATGCACAGCTTCATGTACATTTATTCTTATATTTAAGCAGGAGAGTTCTCACGTTATGTATTATTTAGACACATTGAATTCCATATGTTTGTTTATTACATCTTTTTGTTAATGTCTAATTTGTGACAAGCTGTATTTGTATGGAAATTGCAATCTTAGTAAAATGCCCAAAACGGCATTCTGGAAAAGAATTTATTCATTAAATGAAGCTTTGCTCTGCTGATGACTTTCACTAATTCAGTTTTTTTATATACTTCAACACAGTAGGAGCAAGTACATGCAGCTTGCATTTTAACTGATATAATTTATATTATTGAAAACATTTTTATTTGAAAAAATAATTTACATTAATAGCAAAAGTAGACAATCAAATTCATTCATGATGTTTCACACACTTTTTTATAGGTTTTTTTTTAATGGACTAAAATCCAGCTCTCTGTTTTGTGGGAGTTTATTCCAACTTGCTACAAAACAAGGGCTAAGGATGGCAGGGAACAGAGAGAAACAAAGCAGTATGTTGAAGATCAGAGAGCAGGAGGCGAAGAGGAGATCCAGAAATGGGATTCAGATTTCCTGTGCCCCAGTCAAGGGGCTGTTCATGACTGAACAAATGTACACTGTCAAACAACGTCGGACCATGTGGTGCCAGGAGTAAATGTTATGGGATCATGTACCTTTAAAATCTTCTTTTTTTAAAAAAAAAAAAACACAACTTTTTTTTAAATTTTAAACTAAAATCCCTTTTGGTTTCAACCCAGCTATTCTTTATGCAATAGAGGTGCTCTTTTTGGATGGGTTGCAAGCACCGCTCCCCTCTGTGAAGGACAAGCCCACACCCCAGCCAGCAGTATGCTCTTGAGGGATCCCTCCAAGCTGAGAGGCCTGATGACAACACATTTTGTTCATACTGCGGGTTCTTGTGGACAAGATCCGGGCAACATGGAGCTTCCAGGTGACATGGCAGCTGCTTCCAACAGCCTGCCCCTGCTTTCCCGCAGCACTCCCCTTCCTCCTTGCCTTGTTTCTGCAACCAGGGGCTGCCACCTCAAGACAGGTGGTTGCTGTTCCCACTGTGCACAAGTTGACCTGAGGTGCCATTCTCCCCTCCCTGCTTGTACTGGCATGTCTTTCCCTTCAGGAAATCCTGAGCTTGGCAGCTGAGGGAGCCACAGCGCGTGAGAACCGGAGGGCAAGAGAAAAGGAGAGCTGGCATGGGCCAAGCACTGCCCCCAGCCCCACTTGGCAATGCCCTGTGTCACCTCATCGAGCACCCTTCCTGCCGCCCCACTTCAGCCCCGCTGTCCTCCTCACTGTGTTTCTTGCCCCAAGATGAACATATGAACAGAGAAGAAAGAGAAGAGATGAGGAAAATAGAGGCAGAGAACAAAGAGGAGAAGGAGAGATGGGAAGATGGAACAACCCCTGCTTTCGAGGTGCAGCAGAAAGACCTCGGTGTGGCCAGCTTCCCCTGCGGGGAACTCCAGCTCCATATGCCTGGCAAAGCGAGGTACCGCTTCAAACCGGGGACCAGGCATCAGAGCACTGGCCTTGAAAGAGCAACCTTCAAACTGACAACACTGATCGGTACTCAGGAGCCGTGACAGCAAAATGAGCAAGAATAACCACTGTGTGGGAAGTGACTGCAGGCCATCTAACTCCCGCTCCAGGTCAGAAGACATTATGAAAATCAGCCACAAACTCTAGATCGTGCTTCTAAAACAGGACTCTGGCAGCTTGCTTTGTGGCTAGTCCAACCTCATGAGAAAGACTTAGCTGGAGCTATATTTAAAACCATTTCCCCAGCTTACAAGAGAAGGCAATGTCCAGAGACCAGCAACACAGCACCATGACAATTCAGGTTGGAATGCAGGGGAGATAAATCCCTGTATGGGATAAGTGCTAATGAAGATGGGGAAGCCTGTCTGCGGACTCCGGTACTGTAAGGAAAGGGAAGAATAAACTGAATTACAAAAAGTTGATGGCATATGTTGTACTCTGCTCACACAGCCGGTGGAACATGCCGATGGAGGGATGCTGCAAAGGCCAAGAGCTCATGAGTCAGAGCAGGGTCGGACCTGATGGGAGCAACAACTACAGTCACCCAGGCTGAGGCTGTTTTCATTGTAACAGTCCGAGATAGGGACAACGCAGCGTTAGCCAGGAAGGAGCATTGATTCTAGGGGATAGTGTTGTGCAATAACCTGCATTGTGTGGTTTAGTCCTGAAGAATTATGGGACACTGTCAGAGGCAGTTTAATGGGTGATTTGGGCCACAGCCACTTTTGTTCTAGAAATACCATCTAAATGCAGACTTTACTGCTTGCACATGAAGACACTGGCTAGAGTCCCCCAAGCTCTGAGTGCTCCATCTTTTCGACCAAAATATGATGTACAGTCAGTGCCTGATGAATCTATGCAAAAGTCAGAAATGCAATGAAAGAGAAATTTTCCTAATCCTTTTGACCTAGATGTGTAATTTTTAATGTAGTCTTTCAGTTATTCCCATTACTGAGTTAAATGGCTCTAGCGAACAAATTCTTTGCTTATGAGATGATTTATCACAGCTCTTATTTCAGCCATCTTACCATTTTACTTGGAGATGGTAATTCTCCACCAGCAAGTCATGGCACATGCACAGTGGAAAGATGTGTTCTCAGCACAAATCTCATGGGCTGGGAGGAGTTATCCCTGTGCTCAGCAGCTATCAACTGTCAGGAAAATCTAGCACAGCAATCCATGGAAAAAAAATGCTGAAGATAATTTTCTGTATCCCTAGAATAAATAACGACCTCCCAGGAAGACCTGTGACTCACGAGTGAAGGGAGGGTGGCAGTGGAGGACTGAGCTAGCAGGGAGTAAAGAGGTCCAAATGACAGACTTGGGCTGGAGCCAAGTCTGCCCACAAATCTGGAGGAAACACAGCTAGAGACAAATAAACCCAAACACATGAGAGTTGCCAAGAATAACAGGAAATAAATTTTCTTTTAATATTTTTGTGTGCATTATATGGACTCTAGCATTAAAACAGTGTTCTCCTGGAGAGGAGCACCTCTTCCTGTCCCTGCTGAAAGCAAGCAACAGAAAGGCTTCTAACCATTCCCCAAACTGTATGAATGTTAAATTTCTATATACTGTACAGTAGCTATGTTATACAGTTATATATCTATATCTATATCAGCTTACATTCAACTCTAAATACAGAGTGGAGACTTGGCCTAGTCCAATTTCCAAGAGCTCCCTCTAACATCTCATCTCCATCCTACCTTCCTCCACACAGGCAAATTCCACACAGGCGTCCCAGCATAGAAGTCAGTGGCTGCCAGTGGCTTGAATGTCTTTGAGATCAAGCTCTCAGTGCCCTCCTCTCTACAGAAACGTGCACGCTCTCAGTACAGAAATTCCTCCTCCATCCCTAGTCTCGTGAGCCTCGAGTACTCAAGAGGAGCATCATCCTCTGCGTAGGGGTGCGATGCCCCTATGTATAGGATGAAATTCCAGTCACCGCATAACTTGGAATCCTTTCTCCTGTATACTGGATTAATATAGAGAGATTTAGCCCATCTATGGCCATATATGGAACAAATCTATGTCTGCACAGGGTGTTTTCCTCTACACAGAGGGTGTATGCTTCTTGCTGCATACAGCAGAAATCCGAGTCCCGGGGAGAGGCTCTTGCCTTAATTGTTTTGCTCTTTTTTTCGGAGACGTCTGCCTCTGTGCAGCAAACTGTCCCCTATATTGTGTGACCCTGGCTCTGTGCAGCAGACCAGTACTCATGCAAGGCTGAATGGTACTCAGTTCAGCAGCAGAGTATATTATGTGATGGGGGTGAATGCCTACTCTAGCAAACTGGCTTTCTGTTAGTGGGGAACAACGCTTAGAGATCCTACAGACAGGGTCTTTGCTGATCTGCTGCTGCAGTGAGCTAAGCTGCTCAGCTCCGGTACGCCACAGAATCATGCCACTAAGAGTCACATAGACTGATTAATACACTTAAGACAGCTCTTCCCCACTTACCCTACCCAGTCTCATAGTAAAAACTGCCCCTATACCTGGAAATGTTCTCCATATATCTGGAAAACAAACTTCTCGAGCAGACCACAGACATCCAGTGCTACCAGAGTGAATTCTTTCCCCCAGGTTGGCCTGCCTCTATAAGCTCTTATACCTGCAGATTCGTTTACCTCCCCACCGGCACCTGGCTCTGTGCAGGTCAGCACAGCCAGAGAACCTGCAAGAAAACCCAGGGATCCCAGATAACGATTCTTCTCCCACATCCCATTCCAACCTGTGACTCATTTCTGCTTTGTGCAGGAGCTCCCAGGTCAGGAGGTAGAACTCAAGTGGAGATATTGAAAGCAGGCTCAGCAACTGGAGAGTGTGGAGGTAGCCAGACCAAGACAAGTCACCAGGACAAGCTAATTCATTGCAGGTTCCCAGTACTGCGAGGACACACAGGTTCTTCATGGGCTCTCTTGGGCTTAGGAGCGGAGGCAGCCGTACTTACTGCTCCCTGGAACTTGCCTGGAATGGGCATCAAGAGATTTCTTCAATGGGAAGGGAGGGACAGAACAGGGGAGAGGAGAGGAGGGAGAGGAAGAGGCAGCACTCTGTTCCAACATAATCTTCTTGAGAAAAATATAATGCCATACTAAATCCAGAACCCTTCCTTTTGGTAGCAGTTGTGTGTGAAGGAGGCAATGAGCTTGAGACAAAGAACTTCCCAGAGGTAGTTATAAATGATCTGCTGCCATAGAGGGACAATGAGGTTTGCCTTGGGTTGAGGACAGCTCATCTCCCAGTTCTGCCACTTCTCTGAGGCCAGCAGACACAGGAGGAGGCTGTGCTATCACACAGCAAACTCAGTGGCTCAGGAGGATTGGAGAGGCTCAGGTTGACTAACCATATCTGAACTCATACTGATGCCATGCAAGAAACCTAGGCCAGGAGTCCTAGGGCATAAAGGTTTGCACTCCTCCACATGAGACGCAGCTTAGGGCATCTGTACTGTTGGAGAGGACTACATCCTGTCCCTATGTACGTCTCTCTGCAGGGGCAAAGCAAGAGAAGATGCAGCACATTTATAAGGACCTCTGGGAAATAAGCAGTTCATGGCCTGCCAAACAGAGTTTGAGAGAAAAGAGGGGAGCATCCCACATCCTCAGCAACAGATTTAGAAGATGACAACAGCCACCATGACAGACTAGCAGAGAGGGGACTCTGTGTACTGCAGCACCTGAAGAAAAGGATGTGGGGGAAGGCAGAGAAGCAAGAAAATGGGGAAATCACAGATGAGAAGGACTTGTCTTGGGTTGTAGGTAGTGGATGATGATTTGTCTTCTCTCCCTTCCTTTTTCTCTCCTACTGTTGGTAGCTCACAGAGCATCAGGCTTCCTGCGCTGCTGCTCCAGGAGTTGTCTGCAAGGGAGATGCGGGGGTTGCCCAGATCGGCGGAGACGTCGAGAAGGAAGGCCAGCCAGCTGGCGACAGATTTCATCTGAAGACATAGCAGACACACACAGGTTGACAGATAATCAAAGATTCCTTCAAATTCTTCACCACCAGAATAGTTAGAGGTACATCCTTCACTGCATTTACAGAAACTGTTGGAACTGCTGAAGCCTCATATACATGAGGCAAGTGAACAAGTCCTTAGGCTTTTATTCATTTCCTTCTGGCTTTATTCATGTACAATACATATTAAAATCACTCGTATTTTGCTGCAACAAAGACTGCATAAGAAATCTAGACTGGATCCTGTTTCTATTCATGAATAGAAATACTGAGAGTTACTCTTTAACCTCAAAGGAATGCAACTTTGAGTAAGGGTGTGTCTGGGGCTAGTAGAGCATGATCAAGATCGAGGAAGGCAGAGCTCTCATACTTCTTGGTAGTACAATATCTACTTCCCAGTGTTTTTCATGGCATGCGAACTGGATGCAAGGCTGCATTGCATTAGAGCTCCCCCAAACCAAGTCCAGGGAAACTACTACATATGGATTGGGGTTGGGTAATTAGTCAGCTTGGAGGCTCTATTAGATGGCTGCAGCTATTCTTCTAGGCTAGCTTGTGCTATCACTCACCTTGCATGACCTCATTCTCCTTGCAGACAATGCGAGAGCACACCTCCTTGTTTATTATGTACATGCGACGCACACTGAGGGATCACCAGGAACACGCCAAGGACAGTAGCGAAAGGCACAGGGACCCAAAGAAACAAAAAAGTGATACAGGCCATAAACATGTATATTCACTGATGAGGAGGCAAATCCTAAATTTTTAGGATTGGTTAGTCTAGAATAAGGCTGTTGTCAATAGGGAAGTAATCTGTCAAGACTTCATGAAATGGCCAAATACCTTAAATACGGATTACAATATAGGGCACATTACAGCTCCTTAGTGCTGCACAGATAATGGTTATTGTGCTGTTTTAATTAATCACCCTACAAGGACACTCTGCGGATAGGATTCATCTCACCAACTGGTTCCCTGAGGGAACCTCTAGTCTTCAAAGGAACAATTGCCGAATGGGACATGCTGTTTCTGGAGAGTTTTTAGGGCTTTTCTTAGGGACTGCTGGTTTCTTACCTTGTAACACAGAGGTAGCTGATACACTGCTTCACTGGTTTGTGAACAGAGTACAGGCGTGTGCAAGGGAACTTTTCTTCACGACAATCTGGGAACACATACACACACACACAGATGCAATCCAGTTTCATTGGCAGGTGCACTCATTCTGGCACATATATGACTTCATCACTAGGTACTGTCCTCCAGGCTTCTAGGGAAGGCCCCTAGCCTCTATTTTCCACTCTCTTGTGAGAGATGGGGATGGTTTAGAGAAGAGGAAAATAAGGCAGACATTTCTGATCCCCTTGCCTCATAAGACAAAAGTAAGGGAAAGTTGAGTGAAATGCAAAACAAGCCCACTGGGAATCCTCAATACAGAAGGCACATGCTGTAAAGGGGACAGACATAAATAAACAAAACGTAAATTGTAGTTGCATGTTTAAGACTCATGTTTCTAATAGATCTGCAATCTCACCCTTCAGGACACAAATCTAGTTCCTTTCTTTTCTGGACAATCATCCCCGTAGCTAACTATGATGGGTTTTCTTGCATTTCCTTCTGAAATGCCAGGTCTCGGCCACTGACAATGGCAGAATATTGACCCAGCGTATCTGGTCTGGTGATCTGCCAGTTCCTCCCCTCCCGGGCATGCCACCCAGGGGAAGACTTCAGTTTCCACTACCGTCATTCTCCAGTACTTCTAACTCAAGGAACAGGGTGAAGGGAATTTACCAGGAGAAAAAGCTCAGTGCTCAGCCAGCACATGCCTGGAGAGGTAACAGGGTGGGTGAAAGTGGGTCTGGGAGGGGGTGCAGGCAGCAAAGTTAAACATACCTGATGAAGCGGTCGTAGTTTCGCTGTCAGACTGAACTGGAAGACAGAGGGTAGCCAAGTTAGTGTGATTTACCATGATTCCTTCCTAGACATCAGCCTACTCAAAACAAATAACTGGAAAGCTCTTTCCAGAGCCCTCCATTGTAACTTCTAATGTGGAAAAAGATTTCTTGTTACTGACATGAAACCGTAAGAGAAGGTACAAATCCAGTATGAATCTAGTGCCAGCTACCCAGCCAACAATACTAAAAATCTCTCCAAGCTTTACCATAAAGCATTACCACTACTGTTCAAAATTACACTGTAAGGGCATCTTGACTTATAATTCAAAAGGTCAGGTAAACGTATTTAGTTGCTGTAATTGCCATCTAGGCGAGAAGCGAAGGAGCCTGTGACTGCCTCTTACTAAGGAACAGTGACTCCTTTAAGAAACAGCATCCCCAGACCGCTGGTTCTTTAATGTCCACGACAAGGGGTCAAAAGCAGGTTGGTTTGTTGTTCCCTCTGATAAAGCAACCCACCTGTACCACAGTAAACCAGTACATTTTATTATTTACCCAGTGACAAACTGGAAAGGAACTCGGAGGACTGACTGCCAGGCGCAAGTTTTCATCAACAGTTATAGAGGACTTCTACTTCTCTTGTTCACGTGCCATACTGTCATCCAGAAGCATAGACAAAACAGATGGGCGTAGAGAGAAGGAGGCTTTTGGGCGTCGAAGACAGAGGGTAGCCAAGTTAGTGTGATTTTTACCATGATCTTCCTAGACATCAGCCTACTCAAAACAAATAACTGGAAAGCTCTTTCCAGAGCCCTCCATTGTAACTTCTAATGTGGAAAAAGATTTCTTGTTACTGACATGAAACCGTAAGAGAAGGTACAAATCCAGTATGAATCTAGTGCCAGCTACCCAGCCAACAATGCTAAAAATCTCTCCAAGCTTTACCATAAAGCATTACCACTACTGTTCAAAATTACACTGTAAGGGCATCTTGACTTATAATTCAAAAGGTCAGGTAAACGTATTTAGTTGCTGTAATTGCCATCTAGGCAAGAAGCGAAGGAGCCTGTGACTGCCTCTTACTAAGGAACAGTGACTCCTTTAAGAAACAGCATCCCCAGACCGCTGGTTCTTTAATGTCCACGACAAGGGGTCAAAAGCAGGTTGGTTTGTTGTTCCCTCTGATAAAGCAACCCACCTGTACCACAGTAAACCAGTACATTTTATTATTTACCCAGTGACAAACTGGAAAGGAACTCGGAGGACTGACTGCCAGGCGCAAGTTTTCATCAACAGTTATAGAGGACTTCTACTTCTCTTGTTCACGTGCCATACTGTCATCCAGAAGCATAGACAAAACAGATGGGCGTAGAGAGAAGGAAGCTTTTGGGCGTCAGGGCTGCGGTTAGGGGCAGTCAGGGAAGGCAGGATTCTGGCTGTGCAAGGGACTGGGCAAGGAGAGGGAAGGGGGGGTCCACAAACATTTGGCTGTGAACAGAGAATAAACTCACCAGGACTAAGAAGCACAGGTGGCGTGACAGCTGCAGCTGGAAAAAGAGAAGATGTTCTGAAAGATCTTAATTTGAGCTTTCAGCCTCTTTCCCCCTCCCACAGTTCTGCCGTTGGCTCACCATGCCTGACCAGTAGCCATCCCACATCTGGGTCATAAACAACGCTGATTGTGATGTTATCTGACTTGCCAGAGTAACTGCAGGCTTTTCCTGCGAATATGCCGGGTGTCCTAGAGCTGATGGGACACTGTAGAGCAGAGATGGATCCCATGGCACGTCCTTTGTGAAGAGTTTCTTCTTGATCCCTCAACAATAAGCATTTTGAAGCCAAAGTCTGCTGTAAAGGCTTCACATTTAGTCTTTTCAGGTTTAGATGTAGGTTAGCCACCATCAGTTTGGTCTGGACACCAAGTCTTATCTATCCTCCTACAGACTGTCAGGTCTCACGCACTGAACATGAGACTGACGCAGGTTGCTTTCACCTCCCATCTCCACCAGGAAGATCATGCACCTTATGTATATAATATTGTGCTTCCACTTTTCTCCTCCAGTGTTGTCCCATGACAGCTGGTCAGCTTGACCCACAATACTCTAGCCAGCTGATGAGCAGAGTCACAGGGCAGAGGAGAGACCATGGAACTGCTGTCCTGGAGTACGGGACACCAGTCTCAGATGAGCTCTCCTACACACACAGCACACTTCCCAGCAACAGCTGAGCGCTGCTGCCTCTCCTTTGTCTGTTGAACCATATCGTCGACCAGATGTGTTCTCCTTCTCCCTGCCCTGCCTGGTCCCCCCCCACCTCAGAGGGATGCGTTTGAGAGACTGCCCCAGCAGAGAGAGAAACCATCACTAAGGCCAGTGGTGCCGGATTCGAAACAGGACTCGTATGGAAAAAGCGGGGAGGCTCCTTCTTGAGCCTCTGGCCCTCTCCTCCATTCCCCATTGTGAGTCCGGCAGGATTCGCCTATCTTGTAAATGCCTACACTCCCATCAGCTCTGTGTCCTCACCCTGGGGCTAACTCCACAGCAAGGCTTGGCTCTCTGAGAAGGCACATTGCATGTGAGGAGTGCTCATCTTCAAGTGTCCTCCATCTACCCTATCTTTTGCGTACATTTTGCTGCCCCCCAGTGACATAGCTGCAGGCACGGCAGGGAAGACAGTACTAAAAGAACAGTATTTCCACCTCCCTGTCCCACCACTGCTCAGAGTTTGCTTTATTACTGTCTTTCGGGTTTTTTTGCCTCCTCTGTCTCCTGAGCACTCAAGCATGGCCACTAGCTTTCAGCAGACACGGACACAACCTGTGTCCCAGTGCTGCCCAGTTAACTGGTGGACCTGACCAATTTCTCTCCCTCGTTATTTAGTCTCTTCCTTCCTGCAACCTCCTCTGGAAGCCCAGGCTGCGTGAGCTTTGGATTTCATGGCTTCCTGCAGTGCAAATAGCTTCGGAGAGCCCTGGTACACCAGGTGAGATTGGCATTTCCTTGGAGAACAGGCCATTAAGCTACCCCAAATTCATCTCCCTGCACAGAGCACAGAAAGGACTCCCAGATAGCCATAAATGCTGGAAGAGCATTGCTAGATGTCAAAAGTGGGGAAGAGGAGTTTCTGAGCATAATGGGTAATTTCTGGGGCTATGTAGGCAGGAGTAAAGGGGAAAAGGGGAAAAGAAGCCTGAAGTTGCCAAGAGACAGGAGCTTACCGGAGGTGCTGATAAGAGAGTCGGTGCTAACTTCGCCTGGAAAAGAGAGAATGTCCTTGAGAGAGCTTGTCTTTACTTTGTGGTCCCTTACATAGCTAGCCATAGCTACCTTGCATTACCTTGGCCACCATGGTAGGCTCATGAGACAGTGGGATCCAATCCAGTAAATACATAAACAAACACAGTACCCCCATCCCACCCGTATCCATCCCTGTTTTCAGTGACTGGCTGGGGACTGGATTTCTTAGTGCGCACATGTTGCATCAACCCTTACTGAACTCTGGATTCATATTCTGACTGCTCAGATATAGCCACTGTGGGCATCTCGATGGGAAAGAAAGACGTCTGAAACGAAGGCGCTGATGGCTCCCGCAGCAGTAGGACAGACAGCTGAGGCACCCACTGCAGAGAAGGAGGGAGGCAACTCCAGAACCTTGACTGCAGAAATTCATCAGCAGATGAGTTTCTTTGAAAGGCAACTGATGGCAAAGCTGGGGTAGGTGTGATGGAGGGATAAAGTGTGAAGGAAAGGGAAGCTTGGTGTACACATTTTGGATTGGCTTCTGAACAGTTGTCTGGGAAGCCCCAGGTATTGCGCATGACAGGACTGTAGCTGGGAGATGTCTGATGGCTTAGCCAGGGGCTTCAGTTTAAAGAAAAGGCAGGCCCTTGTGGTTCTTCTGGGTGCTGAAGCATGATGCAAACATACGTTCATTTTATCTTATCATGTCACAGAAATGGAAGAAGGTCCAGAGGGATAAAGCAATTCACCCCTAACAACACAGCCAGTATGAAGACCAGTCCTTTCTCAGCCGCGTCACTGCTAAAGCACCATGCCACTTGTGCACCCTTTTTCTTGAGCAGCTCAGGTAGAGTTCCCCGAGCACCTCACGGCTGAAGAGTTTTCAGCTCTCGTGGATCTCCCACAACCCTTGACTGCAAACAAGCACGCTTCAGCTAAGTGTTCAGGACCCCAGCACTAGTGAATTATTTGTAAAGAACACACAACACTTAGCAGGTTGTCTTGGAGGGCTTGTTTAATCTTCACTGAAAGGCAAGCTCACAATGTCAGAGGCAAGGAAACAAAGAACAGCATTTGCAATTAAACAGGCTGTAACTACACAGGACAACTGGGTCACATGAGCAGTCTTTAAGCACATAACATGCCTGTAATACTTACCAGTTGCACTTTCCAGTTCTTGCCCACTGACCACCCATGGAAACCAGTCTGCAAGAGAAGAAGAGAGGGGAGTGAAGAAAGGACAGAGAGAGGGATTTCTATAGTCTGCAGGCTTTGTGAATTTTTTTTTGAGATGCTTATCTGTCCAGGAGACACCACTGCCCTCTGCTGAAGGGAGAAATTATCTCCTCTCTGCCTCAGCCTCCACCGCTGGCTGGGTTTGTTCTTCAAAGATTTGTGGATACAGCAGGTCCTGATCCTATCCCTGCTGTTTCCACCAGGGTCAAAGGCTAGGCACAGGGACAAGATAGTAAATACCTCCAGATCTGCTACTGAACTTTGCATTTCTGAAACCCCATTTGCTGCATTTTGAAAACAAATTGCATGTTGCCTCCCTGCTCTGGAGGTTGGTCAAAATCCCTATCTCCACTTTATAAAAGAGGAAACCGACTCATGGAAATTATTTGCTTGGGGTCACAGATTGAGTCATTGGCACAGTAAGAAACAGACTGCAGGTCTTTAGCTCCTTAGGCAAATAATTATCTGGTCCATCATCCTGCCTGGGTATGGAGCACAGAGCAGAAGATCTTTCCCCTCTCAGCCCCTGGGCACACTGGAGAGGGAGTACGATGAAGACGGCTGTGCACGCTGTGTGGAAGAGGAGAAATTGAAACTGAGCTAGACTGTTCGTTTGTCCAAATATACAGGGTGAGAAAGCTGCTTCCTACAGCAGCCAGGAATAGGAAAATATTTCCTACTAGCCACAGAGGAGGGAAATGTCTGCATAACTGGGGTGGGATGAAGGAAGGAGTTGGCAGGAAAAACGCAGTGATCTGGGGCACTGCAGGGATGTGTGCAGGACCAGCCCAAAAAACAGTACACCCTGCTACGTCTTATGAACTCAGCCTTTAGCTTTCTGTTCTTAATGGGAGCACTGCATGGGCAAAAACTATCAGGTTTGGAGCTTTAGCCTTAGTTCTTCCTCATTCCAAGAGCAGTTACTTGCAGGCTGCAGAGGGACTCTTGGGACCCCTATATAATCCTGCTCTGCAGCATTACAGGAGTCGCTGGACCCTGCTATTCCCTTCCCCACCCAGCTGCCAGCAAGGGCTCAGCTGCTGGTGACTGACCCAGGGAGAGCCAGACATGTATAATAACTTAAGTGCACAATGTAGTGCAGCCCAAAACTTTCCCTGTTCTGGCTCATCTCTTAATGGTAATGAGTAGAGGAGAAAAAAGATACTGAACGCTTTCTCATTTGTTTCAGGTACAAAAGGCAGTACACAAATTCCGAAACCACTGCAGGGGCCAGCGGTGCCAGATTTGAAACGGGAGACTCATGGAAAAAGGGGGGAGGCTCCCCTCCTTTTTTCTAACATTGAAAAGCCAGCTCTTACTAGCTCCCCCCCGCAAAGATAACTAGAAAACTGGTCCAATTCTAAAACAACAGGACACAAGTGAAGTGAAACCTCTGTATGTGAGGAGAGGAGACAAAAGAGGTGACTTTCTTATCAGATTTTCAATCACTTCAGTTTGTATTTGCTATGGTACCCAATTCATACGCTTTATAAATGATTGGATTTTATTGTCCAAGTTGCAATAAATTAATCCCTGAGGTCTGAGAAAACTGCAACCCTAATTCACTGAATCTGTAGCTCACCCAAAACCAAAAGAGACAATGAGAGACCAGCTAGTGATTCCTGTTGTTTTCCAAGTTAAAACAAAAAAAACCCAGAAATACTAAAACAAAATACACAAAAGTAAGAAATCTTCCTTTCAGGCCTCCTTCATGCACCATAAAAACCACAGTCTTTTTTTTCTGCCTCTAACTTTGTAGGCCACCTACAAGCTCATCTCTTGGATGCCTCTCCTCCCTGCTTCACAGTCACAAACATGACGTACTCTACTGTGCACCTTTACAGGAAAAAGTGCTATTGGGAGCAGAAACAGGGTTCAGCACGAGGGGAGGACGGTAGGTTGGAATGACCTGATTTGAATGTGATAGGTGCAGTCATCTGTCTCCTACATACAGTCTTTCCTGGGCGAAGCTTTTTCCATTCACTGGAATTAATCTTCTTTTGCTGCCTGTCCTGAGTCTTCCGACTATAATGTCTGATGCTGCCCTCTTGTTTTGGTTTTTTGTGTTTTGGGGGTTTTTTAACAGATTTGATCCCACCTGAATTTTTGCCAGAGTAACTCCAAGCAAACAAAGAAGTGGAGCAACAAAACAGAACAACAACAACAACCACAAAAGCAGAGAGTGGTTTGAACTACAGAGGTTAGGTTTCTCAAAACAGCTATACAAAAAACCTACAAAACCTCCTGGCAGCCAAGTGGCCTGGAATGGGGCCATTCCAGCAGGAACCGCTAGTGACAGCAAACGTTTCACAGCTATGACAGAACAAGTTTTGTGGAGCACTGGGAAATGCTCGGCAGATGATGCAAACACAGGTGGTACAGCAGTCTATAGTAAGCACAAAGCACAGGTAACCCTCTTTCTCAACTCGACCTGGATGTTTTGCTTACCCAAACATCTCTGCAGTGGAGGCTGCGGACCTCTGTCTCTTGCGACTCCCAATACTTACTGGAGAGTGGACACATATGGGAACCAGTCCCCAGTTCCTAAATTTTTCCTTACAACCCTGTATCCACCATGCCTTTCCTGTTCAGTCCTTCCCCCTTCACTGTCCATCTACATGTCTCTGTCTTTCTCCTTAGGTCATTGCACACTAGCCTGCGTAGGAAACTCCGCGGGGCCGGGATGGAGAAGAAATCCTCCCCCTGGCGTAAGGACTCACCAGCTGGGGACAAGGAGAGTGCTAAGAGACACAACAGTATACAGGCTCCAGAGGTCTTCATCCCTGTGGAGTGGAGGAGAGAGGAGTCAGAGGAAAGCTAAGGCAGGAACAAGGATACCCTCCCCTATAACACAGAAACTCTTTGCTTGCTGCCTCTGTTTCCCTCTCAAGACCATTTGGTCTTCCCAGCCTCCCTCCCACCTGTCTCCCTCCTAATCTGGCCAGTTTTCCAAGTGTTTCTGAAACATTTTGGACAGAACATATAACTCCATCTGCTTTCTTTCTCTTTCCACCTCCCTTCTCCAGCCTCCATCTCTTTTCTCATCCAGGTGGCTAAGCCCCCCTCCACACACACCCCCAGCATGCAAAGAAAAGTTTTCTCTTGTTATCTCCCTCCACTCTCTTCTACTTTTAAATTATCTTGAGGAGCACTGAGAAAATAGATAGGGTCCCCATCACTTACTGCAGCCCTCGGTCTCCGCTCCCTTCAGCAGCAGACGCTCTGTCTTTCCCCTTCAGCGGTCCCCCCCACTTTGGCTATTGGGTAAATCACATGCAGCCACACCCAGAACACGTTCTACTTTTGGTTGTCTTCAAAATACGATTTTTGGGGGAAAAAAAAAAAAAAGAAAGAAAGAAAAAGGGAAAGCCAGCGAGTCATCATGCATCTGGAATGAGGGGGGGGAGCGAGAAGCAGCAGCCCACACCCTCATTCCAGAGTTTATTATCCTCCGAAGGGAGCCCGCTCCTCCCATTCCCCCAGGACGGACCAGCACCAGGGACGGATTCTTGTGTCTACGTTACACATTCGTGTCCCGTTTCGTTTTGCCCTCCTACGCAGTCCCTTCTTCTCCTTTTACGCCGCTGCATCTAGCCTTGGCTGCTGCCTCCTTCCACCCCAGTCCTTCCGTCCCCTCTTCTTACTCTTTTCCTGCCTGCCTCTCGCACACGCACGCTGCAGGGCCCGCATCCCTGTTTGCAGATCG
>NW_008794491.1:1048239-1048825 GCF_000699145.1 Aptenodytes forsteri
CGGCGGTCCCCCCCGTTTTGGCTATTGGGTAAATCACATGCAGCCACACCCAGAACACGTTCTACTTTTGGTTGTCTTCAAAATACGATTTTTGGGGGAAAAAAAAAAAAAAGAAAGAAAGAAAAAGGAGAAGCCAGCGAGATGGTGGGACGTGGTGTCATCATGCATCTGGAATGAGGGGGGGGAGCGAGAAGCAGCAGCCCACACCCTCATTCCAGAGTTTATTATCCTCCGAAGGGAGCCCGCTCCTCCCATTCCCCCAGGACGGACCAGCACCAGGGACGGATTCTTGTGTCTACGTTACACATTCGTGTCCCGTTTCGTTTTGCCCTCCTACGCAGTCCCTCTTCTCCTTTTTACGCCGCTGCATCTAGCCTTGGCTGCTGCCTCCTTCCACCCCAGTCCTTCGGTCCCCTCTTCTTACTCTTTTCCTGCCTGCCTCTCGCACACGCACGCTGCAGGGCCCGCATCCCTGTTTGCCTAAAGGACACGCTCGGCTTGCCACGGTGCCGGGACGGGCTCTCGCCTCCCCCCGGTGCTCCCGCCGGCTGTCACGCTGCGGACACACGGCCCACCCGGCACGCCC
>NW_008794491.1:1049272-1053288 GCF_000699145.1 Aptenodytes forsteri
TGCCGTTCTGGGCAGTCTGAGAAAGGTGGGGAATAGGGAAAACGTGTGCGGGGGGAAAAAAAAAAGAAAAAGAAAAAAAAAGAAGTAGGAAAATGGGAGAGACATATACTGAGAAAGGAAGAGGAAGAATGAGATCTGCCCCTCGCTGTGCCGTTCTTCAGACTCCCTTGCGCTGCTTTGCCCCCAGGCACGCTGTGTTTTATGAATCAGCCCCACTGGAATAGCCGCTCTCCCCTAACCCTTCCTCCAACAGCCCCGAGATGCCCCGTCTCCTGTTGCTTTCTCAGAGACTTCTTTTCCCTTTGTTGTTCTTGGAATTACTCCTCTGGGTCTGAGGAGGCACTGGCTGGATGGTGCCCCTTGTATGAGCTTCAAGGCACAATCTCAGTCGTGAGGCCAAGGATGTTGAAGGAGAAGCTAGGAAATGACCGGAGCTCCCTCCCTCATACAGTGATGAAAGACAGCAACCTTGTAGGGGAAAGCTGTGTCCCCTAAGGTGTATCCTGGTAGCTAGGTAACCCTCGTTTGTTCTCAACAATTGCAGACTAGGAATAAAACCCTCTAATGCCTTATACACTGTTACTAAGGAAATCCTCATTATGTCCTTGCTGCCACGAGAGACCCAGAAGAGTGTTACCCGCATGTGACATACCTGAAGCCACAACTTGCTACCTAACTGTGGCTGAGCATCGGTTGTGGCAATGCTCAAGAGAAAAGTCACAACAACTGCTCCTTCTTATTTCTGGTCCTCCGAGACTCGTGGGGAAGCACCGGTGGTGGGAGTACCAGAAGAGGGGTAGAGGGGATGGGGAAAGCTCGGCATTTCCCCGCTCACCAGGGCAGCCTTCTGGACCGAAGCACCATCACTCCGTTTCACTGGAGCGAGATATCACCATTCCCACCGGAGACGCTCAAACGGTGATTAAACAACCAAAAGAAAGAGATGGAAGTTATAACCGCACCCAGGTTTGAGGAATCCTCTCAGATCCTTGGCTTTTTCTGGAAGTCCACATAGCAATATGTTTGGGCTACACCTTTCCACACAGCTTGGTTTGGTTTTTGTTTTTTCTCTGTGCCTCTGTGTTGTCATTCAAGCCTCTGTTACTGCTTAACTGGATAACTAAAATGTCTCGAAGACCTTGCGAGTTCTGAACACATTTATTTGGAAACTTTCATTGATGCCGTATGTTTTGGTCTAGCAATGCATTGATGTATCACTATCTCCCACAGAGCACAGGATTCACCTCTAGTCCTGGACAATGCTTCTTCTGAGTGCTTTTGAGCTTTAAATCCTTTTTTCAAACTGGAAGGCTGTGCCCTCCCCCCGCTGCTCAGTGCGGGTAGACCACTTGTGCTAGCAGCACCCCTCCATTTGGAGAGCTTGGTGCGGATGGTGGGGGATGCTCCTGGTGATGGAATCGCTGGCTGGGAAGCAGTTCAGTCTTTCAGATACCAGGCAAACCGCAGTGAAATAACTAGAGGTACCCTGCTGCTCTTGCTCGCTGTGGACACCGGAGGGAGCTGCAGCACACCGGCACGAAGCCCCATTTTAACTCTTGCAGTCCAAGCACCTCCTTCAAGTGATGTGGCTCTGTGTCTGCAGGCCCCGATCTGGAATGAAGGCTCTCCTCTTAGCTCTCCTGTTTGTCAGTGTACTGGATCCACAACTGTTTAACCGTTTTGCTTTTTGGGATGGAAAAGAATCTTGTTATTTTTTTCCCCCAACCTTGCCCCATGACATTGACAAAGATAGTTGGGCAGCCCTCACTTCTGGGAGATATGAATAATTAGCATCCTTCTGCACCTTCCCTTCTCATTCACATTGCTGTCTTCTGCTTTGCACGCAGCCATCCTTCTCCAGCAGAGGGTAACTTAGGGACATCTACACCAGATGACTCAAGGTGAAGCACTCTTCCCTCTAAAAAGTCAGGTGTCGGTGCCACACCATGGTGTGAAAGAGAGCTGTGCCGCAGTAGATAGCATGTGTGACTCATAAAGGAAACACTTCCATACATACATTCCCTTAAGCTGCACTGACCCCAGTGCCTGTAGGTGTTTACTTAAGATCAGAAGCAGTGACGGTGATTCAGCAAAAAGTTCTCTTCCAAGTTGGTACTGATCCCATTAAGTTACCAAGAATGCTATAGCGATGGTAGCGTGGTATTTTGGATGAGACACAGAATCAGCCTTCCTAGAAATTAAAATCTCCTGGTGCATTTCACCCCAGAGATTACTGCATCTCAGCAGACAGCTAAGTGATCCTGGGGCATGCTATTTGTAATGCTCTTGGAGAGGCATTTAAATGCCAGCTGATTTCTTTCCCTGCCACCCTTTGTCTCCCTGGCCTTCACATATCCTCACAGTAACTGGGCATTAAGTTACGTCTGAGTGATGAGAAATTAATGAACCGCTATAATATGTTTGAATGTATCAGGTCAATAATGCAGCACTACTGGCCATGTGAATTGGGGCTGAAATGAATTTTCCTGGGACCCACACTGATGATTTCTCAGTGCTGATGGGCTCCATTAATAGCTGAGGTCTGACACTACCCTGCAGTTGTTCCACTGGTGTTGCTGAGGTCATCAGTGGGAAGGGACATGAGATCAAGGCCTGTTCCGTCTGTCCCCAGTTTTGGGAGGTTCACGTCTGACTTTGTAGAAGTGGGAACACTGCGAAGTACAGGAGCCTGGACACGATCCACCTCTTTTTGAGTGATGGTCATGCTTTCTGTTGTCCCATCTACAAGAATAAGGAATAATTCACCCCTTTATTTACAAATCAACAAGCCAATGCTTAGAGGACAGGCAGTCTTGCAGTCACAGAATACCCTAAGGGAGTCCATGAAACTCTAATATATGCTCAGCTCCTTCAAATCAGTTCAACATTTGTGAAGAAGTGAGCACGAGCAGAGGCAGTCAGTGAGCTCTTTGCTGTTTGGTCGGTGATTTGGCCACGTGCTTCAGGCTTCTCATGGCCAAGAAGCCTACCGTGAGAAGTTGTCAGGACCTTCCTTCTTCCCTTGCTGTGCTTCGGGGTTTCCTTCTCTGCTCTTTCTGTAGTTCCTACTATCACAAACATCCTTCCTTTCTGGTCCCTGGCTGTTTCACATTTCCTTTGGCACTCCCCTTTCTCCAAGCAGCTGAGCTCAAATATGGCTTCTCTCAGGGCACTTTTTCCAAGACCGCTCTCTCAGGGAGACAGGTAACACTTTAAGCTTAACAAATATATAAATCCCTCCTGTAAGGCCAGTTATGTGTGTCCATATAGACTCTGGACTACATAGAAACACCGTCTTTAATTAAATTGGCACCAGTTTTCCATACGGATGAGGCTGTGGCCACGAGTTAAACGCCAGTAAAGACATGACAGATTCCTCCTCCCCTTCTCCCTTCTCTTCTGGACATCACAAACCCTGGAGCAAAGTCAGCAGGATTAATCCTCCCGTCGCAGCGCAGCGATCGTGCACTGGAGCAGTAACCAGAGCTGGCTAAAGAAGTCACTGCTAGGAAGGCGTCTTACACCTACGCAGCTTTCCCATTGGTATCTGTCTCACGTGAGGTCCAGCCTTTTGTACCATTTTATTATCTTTTAATAGTCCTCCAAGGTGGAACAGATTTTGGTAGTTTTGCCTACCCTAACAGTCCAAAACCACGAGTGGTGCACCCCCCAGCCCTCCCCCCCCCGAGCAGATCAGCTTCAAAAATCACACCCTGAAGGGGCTACTCTGATGTTCAAATGTTGCAGTGCTGAGGTGTACGTCGCTCTGAGATCTTCACGCAACCTCGTGAGTCCAGTAGCGGGGCTACAGAGAGTACTGGATATTACAAGATGTGATGAAATCGGGACAGCTCACAGTGCCTGAATCGGACGTGCCCTTTCAGTTAAAAATGGCAACAGAGGGAGGCAGGTGTACAGGTGCGCGCATAGAGAGGATGTCTCATGTGCACATACAGAGACTGGGGGCAGGAATAGCGATTAAAAATAAAATAAAATAATTATATTATATTATATTA
>NW_008794491.1:1053811-1055817 GCF_000699145.1 Aptenodytes forsteri
ATACATGTAAAGGGCCTGCACTGATTTAGCTCACCTCTTAAAGAGATGAAAACATCACCAAATGTAGACCATTCTGCATCAACATAAACCACACCTTTACAAGATGCCTGTAAAAGGGCAACAACACTGGTAGCTGAAAAACCTAGTTTGATATTATTCTAATAATTTCTTGCCTCTGTCCATCAATGCAGCTGCCCTGATACGTATCTTTTTATGAAAAAAGACTGCAACTATTCACCCATTATTTCCTCATTTGTAATTGGTCTTAGAATAAAACCACACTGGAATTTCATTTGCATGCAGCTGTATAGGATATTTGCATTCAAATCAAAGCACGCTGGGTTTGCTTGTTAAGATATCTAAACGTTATTTCATTGTCTCAACCTAGCCTCTTTAGCAAGGTTTCTTTGGCTATCTACTGCATCCTCCTTGAGTTCTCTTGCCATGCCTGCCACCTCGGGTTTCTCTCGAATTTAATTCTTGGGTTTTGCCCTACATTTTCTTTTTCCTGCACCTAATATTTTTTCTCCCCCTCTTTATTTCTGTATTTCTTCCTCTGTTTCTCTCCTCTTCTGTATATGCCTTTTTTCCTTTGTCCCCCTCCCCCCCCGTGCTCTTTCTCCCGGTTTCTCTCTCTGCACAAGCTTTTCTTACTCTGGCTTTCTCTGTGTCTCCCTGGTTTCCTTTCAGTCACCTTCACTGGAATGTTGGCAGAAACATTTTTTTCTTTGAAAACAAAGAGACTAAATAAGTAAATGAATAAATAAAATAGCTGGAAGCAGACGGGAGGTTTCAATTCCAGAAGGGTCTGTATTCTGCGAGCTTTTCTCACTTCTTAGCAAAGGAGGAGATAGTTGCACTCCCTGCCCACCCCCAGCCTCACAGGGAGCCAGGCTTCCCCCTCCCCTGGCGTGAGGACCTTGGCTGGGAGTGATGGATTGCTCTGCAGTGAGGGCTGGGAGCACTGCGGGGAGAGGAGGGGGAGGGATGGGGAAGGGAGGGAGGGAGGGAGCGAGGGAGGGAGGAGACACGCTGCCAGCGTCAGGACAGGAAGGATGTAGCGGGGCTGATGAGAGGAGAGGAGGGGGGAGTGGGAAATGGGGAAGGGGAGGGCATGGCTGGGAGGGCGTGCGTTTCTGCAGGCTGCACCGTTCCGAGCAGACCGGGGCGCCCAGGTCTGAGGGAGACCGAGCCGGGGACGGCACAAGGCAGCGCGGGCAAGGCTGTCACTGGGCAGCGGGGGAGACAGGCAGGGAAAATGGAAAAGCAATAGGGAAAGGGAGGAGGGAGAGCAAGTCAGAGAGCGAGAGACAGTAAGGCTTAGGTTGTACGGCAGCGACAAAAGAACACGGCTCTTGAAATCAGAATTTCTTTGGAGCTGTAACAGGAGAGGCAATGTCGGAGATGTAGAAACACTCAGAAGGTCAAACAAGGCATACCGCAAACCGTGTTGAAATGTGCTTTCATTGCACTCCCAAGTGCGGTAACAGTATGACCTTTGGACAGTAGCGAGGTACATCTGTACCGCTGGAGCTACTGGTGATGGTAAGCATGTTGGCAGCGTCTGGCTGCAGCAGCTTTATTGCCTTGTGGATTTTGGCAAGGGGAATGTGTCCTTTTGCCTGGGCACTGCGAGGAATGCAGATGACCTCCTCCCCGCTGCACCATTTACAAGTGCTGAAACATCACTTGCCATTGTTGCGTTTCATGCTTCTCTTCTTCCTTTTTTAAATATATACGTCTCCATCTGTTCCTTATTCATTGTCCAGATTTTTCTCCATTTCTCCGCTTCCATCCACCCTCCTTTCTCCATTATTAACATCCTCCTCTCAATCCATCTTCCAGCATTATCCTCCACCCTCCCTTCCACCCTCCCTTCCTCTCCCTCTCTGCGGACCTCCTCCTGCCCACCCCCAAGGTTTACTGCCCCGCTGGCTAAACGCCATGCCAGCCCGGCGCTCCGCACGCCCGGGGCTCAGGGCAGGCAGGGCAGGGCGGCGGGGGGC
>NW_008794491.1:1056065-1057567 GCF_000699145.1 Aptenodytes forsteri
ATGGCTGGCTCTCCGCCCCCTGCCCCCCCCATCGCACTGCACCAGCTGCGGTTTCCAGCTACACTGACCTAGTTCTGGCTTCCCTGCAAGGCACCTCCATCCCCCTCCTCCCTTAGCACCTGGCCGCAGGAGCAGGGAAGGGGAAAGGGTCCCGTCGCACCGCAGGGAGCCCCCTGAGCACTGCTCCCATAATGGCGCCGGACCCTGCCACGGGAGACCCGAATTTGAGATACACACACCCGCCCCTTAATCTCCTCCATCGGTTTAAGGCAGGCAAGCGGGCGCTGGGTGTATAACCACACTTGCTGATGGTGAGAGGGAGCATCAGGGTTAGATGAATAAACCACCCCTCACGAATGAGAGAAGCCTTAAAAACAGATTCCCCGCAACACCCTCTCATCAGCTCTGGGCACAGAATTGCTGGACACAGGAGGAAAACACCAAAACTGGGAGAAACTCAAGAGACCTGCCGTCTGAAGCTCTTTAGCTCGCAGGGCAGATGCTTATCAGTCTTAATGCAGCAAAGTGCCTGCAAGGTATAGCCACCCGGTGGTTGCATCAGATCCTTCCCAACAGGCACCGAAATCCTAAGTCATCACTGCAACAGCATTCATCAAAAGACAATGGAGAAAGAGACAGAAAAGGGCAGAACAGGAGTCAAAAAGAGGGAAAGGATCAGGAAACAAAAGCAGGCAGACAGAAAGGAGAAAGGAACTATCTCAAGATAGTAAAGGAAAAATGCAGCCTGAGAAAAACAGCTGGAGAAGGGGCCAGGCAGACGAAAAGGAGAGGCAGAAGGGAGATACAGAGAGAAGGAAGCGTTTTCCTTCCAAATTACTGCTTCCATCAAAAGCACATTTTTCCTTTTGTCCAGCTCCTCCGCACTGTTCCCTGTTTCCCTGCAGCATAACTGCAATTTAGCAGGGAGGAATGCACTCCTGTCTTCTGGAACTGGGAGCTGCTGGTTACATACCAGCCTTTGAAGTCTACCAGCTGCTATTCATCCCTCCCTTTGTTTCTGTTTGTAACCCTGCCCGCCTGAGCTTCTTTGTGCCTCCCAGTTCTCAAACTGTGCCCAGAATAAGGATAGCAGAAGCCTCTGACCTTCTCCAAAGTTACCTATTCAATGAGATGCGTGCTCTCCTCCCTTACGTCCCCAAACGGTTGCTGTCTGGCAGGAAAAGTCCTGCAATGGCCCTGCGAGACCCTTCCTTCTGGCAGGACTGCGCCCCGAGCCTTTGCAGTCCTCGTTTCAAATGTTGGGAACGAGGGGGCTCCCACTCCTCCTATTCCACCACCGCACAGACCTCTCTTCTTTTACTTTCTCCCAGTATTTACACCAATGGAATCATTTTCCGCCCTAGCAGCCTGCTCGCTCCCTTCCCACCGCCCGGCGTAGGAAATGGACGGCCGTGCCCTCCCCCTGCCAGTGCGTTACGCACCGACCGCACCTCCACAGCAGGACCGCTCTCCGTCCCAGGCTGGGGTGCCAACCTCCTTAA
>NW_008794491.1:1058172-1063239 GCF_000699145.1 Aptenodytes forsteri
GGTGGAGCTGCCCGCGGGAAGCGGGGCGGTCCCACGCATGGGAAGCCCCTGTGTGGGGGGCAACGGAGGGGGTTTATTCGAAGGCAGCGGTGGGTTCGGGGTGACGAAGCCCTTGGAGCCCGGGCGGGTTACGTGTGTGACAGGCCCGTGTGCAAGCTCGGCTGCCGCGTCCCGGAGCGGGGACGTGCGGTGACTAGTCTGTTGGCGTCTCCGAGAGATGAGCCTGGAGCAGCTGGCTGGCGAGATCGGAGGCGTGCATGGCGCTGGGTCGAAATACCTCCGGGGTTGAGTCAGGGAAAGCTGGAACCTAACTGCAGACCCCCTTAGCTGGGGTCCTTTGTGCTGGCAGCGATTTCTCCATTTTCTGGTATCTTACGGTAGTTTATTCAGAACAGGGATTAGTATAGCAGTCAGAACCCATGAGAAACTGAGGTTCCATGAAATTAAAGATGGTTTTGCAGCGTTTCGCATAGTCCTCATTTTACACAGTGTGAAACAAGAATGATACGGCCGTTTTTTCATTGAATCACGATCCAGAAATTGTTTCCCTCCGTGGGACCATCTGTGTTCATATGTGAGCCCAAGCATTCATGTGTGAGCAAGGGCATTTACCTTGCCTTACATTTTTTATTTATTATTCAGTCATCCAAGTAGAAAGCAGAAACATCGCTATGAGACTTAGCCGACCAAAGGACTAGCTACTGCAGACACAGGCAGTGGGCGCACAGGCTTAAGCAAATGGGTATAAAGAATTAAGCCTAGCAACATTTGCAGGCTGGACTTTCCACCATTTTCCCATCACAGGCTCATACACCCAACTGGAGACAGTACGTGAAACTTTCTGATGTGAACGACAGAATAATGGCCTGCAGACTTTGGCTTCAGGACTAAACGGCTGGTCTGCATTTTTAGTGAACTCGGTGACAAAAGATGTTTCATGGAATCAACCGTGAAATCAGATTTTGCATACATTAAAGGCTTCGGACCAGTCCTTACATTATGCATTTCAGAGTGCATGGGAAAAATCTCAAAAGAAAGGTGCCAGGAATGTTTAGTGTTCAGAGGCGTCCATTCTTCACTGATACTACAATTATATTTCTTTCCTAAAGGGTGAAACTTGGTACTCTGGACCACTGACACTGAGGACCCTAGCCAATGTTCTCCTTGCACTATCAAATAGTGAGAATTTTGTCCTGAGAATAGATTTATAGGTGACAGGAGAGACCTCACCTTCGCTGGCAAAAAAGAACAGAAAAAAGAAAAAAGAAAGAAGTCTTGCCTAATTCTAGGGAAGTGTAACATCTACATCCACCTCGGCTGCAGTGACAACTCTTTACAAAGAAGTCAAAAGCTTCTGCAGCAGTGGGCACGTCCCGAGCAATAAATTGACACTTTCTCCTGCTCCACCTTCCTAAGAAATAGCAAAAGGCTTTTGGGACTCTCTCCAAAATGACTTAAGTTTCTAGGTGATGGGAAATTGTTCCAGAGACACAGGTTATCCAGCCCGCTCTTTCAGCTGACTCCCACCATTGCTCTCACTTCAATACTCAAAGTTTGTTTGTGCCCAGGTTCGGCACACCACAACTCCAGCAGCTCAACGAACAGTAATAAACGGGATACAAGGCTGCAATCTGCATGCGAGAGCGCTAGGAAGGCAAATGGTAGCTGGTGGAATAAATTGTTGCTGATAATCATGAGACCCAGCTGAAACACCCCGAACGGTTTTGAGTCATAGATCAAACGTCTTACCATCGCCATGCTCAGTGTCTGTCTTGTACTTGTAGAATGACTTTCTCTCGGATGTCTTATAACCAAACGCATATTTGTGTGGCCAAAAATCTGCATTACAGAATTTCCCAGCTGTGCAGTTCTCTTCTTTCCACAAACTGCTAGCCGTGGTTGGGATGTAGAGGCACCTGCCTTACAGCTTGGCTGCTTACGGAAATACGAAAGAAAAAAAATCTGCCATTATTATGTCACTGTAGTTATGGCTATATAAACCCTAACGTGGACATTTTCTTTCCCCTTTGCTTTATACTATCTTAAAAATGGCATACGTGGATCCAGAAGAATTCATACTCTGAAATACGCATGCGTGCTGGGTGATGTGCAGTGGTTGCACACATCTTCAGCAGTGTTACCACAGTAGTTTTCTGTTAGTAAATTCCCTGTGTAAACAAACCCGTGCACCTCACAACCTGAAATTACAACTTGGAGAAGTGTGAACTTGGTGCATGTGGGAACTGTATTCCAGAAGGTGTAGAATGCAGTAGTTCTGTCAAAGAAGGTACTGTTTTGTTACTGTCAAAGTAACAAAAGTACTGTCCAGCATTTTGGTGTTATTTATTTGTTTGTTTATTTACCCTGCCGGGACTTGCCTATGATTGCCTCCTGCCCTCAAGTTGTACTGTCAGTTGGCATTTAAGTGAGCGATAGTGTATTTTTCCCTGTACTGTTGTACAGAGTCGCGTGGATGGGAGCCTGGAATCCAGAAGTGGTCTCTGGCTTGCAGCCGCGGACTAATGAGAAGCCAGAAGTCTTGGCCAGCAACCTAAGCAGACGGGAGAGCATCAGATGATGTCTGGGTAAACGGGGATTTTGGCCGGTGACATCATCTGTGAGGTAGCCTTTTCTATAGCACACTCGTGAGGCGAAGAGTTTTCCGAAGAGGTGTCTGAATCACAGCTGAGGTTTGGGGGTTAGGACCCGGATGTTTGCAGAACCAAATGAACAAACATACATACCCTTCAGTAAAGTCAGTCTTAGAAATGCTCAGTGACGTTTGCATCATGAGTATTTTACCAGCTGTAATTTTGCAGAAGGCATGCCAAAGGTGGAGCATATGACACTGTGGTACCTCATCCTGCAGTATGAATGACTAAACGTTGCAGCAGATTTTAGGGCACTCTGTCTTGTAATATATAGGTTACTACTGTGGAAATCAGTCCCATCGTGTTGGTTAAATTGCGGGGGTACTGCATGAAAGGTTTGGATGGCACATCTCTATCCTGCAACTGCAGGTTTTAGAGCCTGTCTGAAATGGTTCTGGATGTGTTGTGTGTAGATGAACTACACTGGGGAGGCAAGGGGCACGTAAAGTGTCTGTCGTCCAGGTGGGAGAATTAAGATGGTTAGGACGGAACCGCCACATGCTTAAGAGACAGAAGAAAGCAAGTTGAACTGATTACATTCGTGATAGGATGGGTGTTTGGGATTATCAGATGTCTCCAAGCGGGTATGTCCTGTCTTTGCAAAGTTGGGAGCGTAACACAGATTGTTGAGCAACACACACATTGTTCCCCCGGGGCACAGGCTGTGTGTGCTGTATCTAGAGGTTATGGAGGTTGGTGAAGGAGAAATTCACACCGGACAGACTTGGGGCAGTAAGTTGAATATGTTTGGTGCGTGTGGTGAAGCCTGGTGAGATCACACCTGGAATACTGTGTCCAGTTCTGGGCTCCCCAGTACGAGTGAGGCACGGACATACTGGATGAGTCCAGCGAAGGGCTGTGAAGATGATTAGGGACTTGGAGCATCTTCTCATATGAGGAAAGGCTGAGAGAGCTGGGTTTGTTCAGTGTGGAGAAGGCTCAGGGAGATCTTACCAACGTGTATAAATACCTGTCAGGGGGAGTGAAGGAGGTGGAGGCAGACTGCTCGGTCATGCCCAGTGAACAGCCTTGTCTATTCAATGGGCACAAACTGAAATACACAGAAATTCCATTTAAACATGAGAAAACCTTTTTTTTTTTTTTTCTGCGAGGGTGGTCAAACACTGTAACAGGTTGCCCAGAGAGATTGTGGAGATACTCAAAACCCGACTGGACATGAGTCTGGGCAACCTGCTCTGTCTGACCCTGCTTTGAGCAGTGGGGCTGGACTAGACGGTCTCCAGAGATGCCTCCCAACCTCAACTATCCTGTGATCCTGTGGCGATGGATGGAACGGAGCTCAGCGTGCCACGCACATGAATGACGATTCATATATGTGCAGTTCATATATGTGCTCCTCGGTGCCTCTGGGGCCGTAGTGTGGGTTTGCTATGCACACGGCAGACGTCAAACCAATCAATACCAGCGCGTGTCTGGGAATTCTTGAGACTATCTTGCTAACCGTCATGTTGGACTAGGTGGTCGGTTGTACCGGGACTGTCAGATACGTGACAGTTTCGTACAGGCAGCAGTTTGTTTATACCACTCGGGTGAAGCAAATAAGGCAATTACCAGACGTAAGGCAGAAGCTGGGGGATTTTCAGCGCGCGCTGCTTAGCAAGTAGTCATCTGCTGCAAGTGCCAGTGCAACCATTCATGGAAGTGGAGGAGATGGGAAAGAGGAAGCACCACTGATGCACTGGGTGTTTTGTGTCCAAAGTGTGCCCGGCATGTGTTTTGGGGGCAACGTGCCGCCAACATGAAATATCCAGCTAATACGATATAGTGAATAAAAAGGGTGTGGTACGGAGAAAACTGAGTAGGCGTGCCACAGAAACTGATAAACAAGGTGTGTTGGTTAATACATGGGATGTGTCATGGTCATTTGTTGCCAACAGTTATTATTTTAGAGAAATGATAGCAGCGAGGGATGATGCAGCCCAGGCTGCACACTGGGTACGTCAGACATGTGGTGGAGTGAGGCAGGTGGTGTGTGGGACATGTCACATGTTTATCTGTCACACGAAGGACAAAGGTTTTGGCTTTGCGCACCACGTACCGACAGCAGCAGAGACGAGCGCGACAGGCATCAGACATTTCGCCGTACCACCTGACGGCACGGCAGCTGGCTACCCGTGCAGTGCTATACCCGGCCACCTGTGGCAGTGGGACCGTGTCCACACCCACGAGCGGGCAGCCAGGGGTGGAAGGTGGGGCGCATGCCCCCTGCACAGCCCGGCACGGCGACACGGTGCCCGGCTGGTCTGCAGGAGAAGCCGGGCGGGCACGCCAGGGCCGCGCTGCCGCGACTTGAGCCGTCCTTTCTCTCGGGCCCGGGCGGGGGCCTGCAAAGGCGGAGGGGTTGACCAAACCTCTGGCTGGGGCAGATGGCAGGAGCGGGCAGGATGCAGGATGC
>NW_008794491.1:1064295-1080545 GCF_000699145.1 Aptenodytes forsteri
CTGCCGGGTCGCGGTGCTCCCGCCTCGCCCGGCGCGTTCCGCGGGCGGGTCGCGCTCGGGTGTAGCGCTGCGTGTGCGTGGCGGGGGAGGTCGCTTCTTTGCCTCCCGCCTTGCACGCGCTCGGGCTTGCACGCCGCCTGCGTGCTCACACACGTTCGTGGGTGCAAAGCAGCCGCTGAAACGGGGTGAAAAACCGCTCCCGTGCGCGTGAATGTGAAAATCTGCGCTTGTTGGGGGCAGTTTCTCACGTGATGTAGGGGTGTGCGTGTCTGTCGTTGAGTCTTACAACGAAATCTTTACAACTAGGTTTCTTTTCCTCTTTTGTTTTCTGATGTTTAAAGAGCTAATTGCACATGGGTGACTTAAGTACCTAGGATCTACCAGGGGCTCCGTTTTCAAAGTGTGCGACTGTTAATCTTTAATTAACTCCATCATTTAACCAAGCATCCTCTAGACGTGGTGTTTTGGGTCGGTTTTTTTTTTTTTTGGTCACCGTTTATAAACGACTGTTTATTTTCTGTGGCAGAGTGGGGTCTAATGCATAGGAATATATGCTTCTGACTTGAAACATACTTTTCTTCAGTCTCCTCATCTGAATTCTAAATGTTATTCTGGGGGAGGGGTTTAAAGTCTCACAAATAAATAGGAATAGTTTTTGTAGGTTTTAAAACTTAATTTCTGTATACGTTCATGTGTAGATACAGATTTATCTTTACTTTGAATGCACATTCTTCAGTAAAGGAACAAACTGCTTAACCTTGTGTTGTTTTTTTTTTTTTTCCTTAAAATGGGTTTCTGTGGTAGTATATTTCTGTAAATTATTTAAAGTTGCACATTTGCCCTAATTGTGTTCATCCCATCTTTTTCTTTTGGCTTTGCTTACTGTCTTGTATGGTACCTTTTCTCCATTAGGATTTAGTTTACCTTTATCAGATACCTTTCTATGTGTGTTTATGTCTAATAGGGATGTTTCTCCTTTTTTTTTTCTCCCCAGGTGTTGGTGACTTCAGAGTCATTTAGGGGTTTAGTTCTGAGGAAGTAGAGACACGAGGATTGAGTCTATTTTACTAAGAAAGCTACAGCTCTTCACCAGTACTCTTCTTCCTCCTTCCCATCCCTCCTCCCCTGTAGGGGAGTACAATTCGGGAATTATTTTAGCAGTCATTTACTCCCCCTTTCCCCCCTCAGAAATCCATCTTGGTCCCCGAGGCATCCTCTAGATATTGCCCGTTACAGGACCAGGAGGACGTTATCATCATCATCATCATCATCCCTTGCTTGCTTTGGGAGCTTCAGTAGTACCCTTCCCTCCTTTGGAGTGCAGTGCAGAGAGGCGTCCAGAAGACTTCCCTTGCCACCCTTTTTGGTTAGTAGAGGATCCAGGAAAAGGGGTACCTAGCAAGACACGTGACCTCATTAAGGGAGCCAGAACTGGAGCAGCACTTGGCACACTGAAGGGAGCACCCATCTTTGCTATCTTTTTTCGTCTTCCACTCCTTCCTCACCAAATTTCTGGTAAGTCTCTTCAGCCCATTCATTCATACAGTGCATGTTTCCCTTCCCCCACTCCAGGCGCTGGGAGAAGCATGCACAGAGACAGAGAGTGGGGTGGGGGAAGGGAGGAGGGAAAACTGGCTGTGTACACAGGGATCGGGGAGGAGAGGGGGTATTGTGCCACATTGCAGGCGAACCTGGGCAGAGGTGGAAGAACCTCTCTTCAGAAAAGCAGCTGATGTGGGAGGAAATGGGTGTTTTATTTGCACGGGCGTGCGCACACGCACAGGCAGAGTGGAGGGGGGTGAAAAAGCTGAGAGCCTGTTGTAGGAAAAAAAATACGAAGACCGAAGTAGAAGGATAGCTGATGCTGACCAGTATCAGGCTAGTGTTGCGGGGAGGGAAGAGAATAGATTATTCACTGGCGATCAGGGACTGGGGTGTGTGAATGAGGAATGTTATCACCTACTTGCAAGCATGAACATAGAGGAGGAAAGACGGGGTGTGTGTGTGTGGATGTCTGCCTTTTAGAGGCAATTGTGCCTGGAAGGATTGCTGCCAGCATCTTTAACGTTACTCCGTGCAAAGGTGGGGACAAGCAGATGAAAGCCATCGCAGGGAGTGCGGTTGCTCGTCTGCGGGGGTGGGGGGTTGTACTGGGAACGAATGGGAACGATTAATATATTCCCATATCTTCTGGCTGTTGCAGTCTACAAATCTCACAGAGAAAAGGAGGTGAATACCATGATACGCTTTCAAAGAGGTGTGCTTGGGGTTCACCTGCCTGCAGTGACTTTAAATTCTATGATGCATGTGTAGAGGGCGGATGATAATGCAGCAGCACTGGACAGATTGCGCTGCAGCTGCTCAATATATTATATAAAATGCATTTAAATAAATATTATAATTTTTCAGATTCTTCAATTTTTAAAAATGTGTTCTTTCCAAAGATTCTCAAACAGTTATGTGACAGTCTTAGGAAAACTAGTCTCTGGTAGGTAAGAGAGGAATTTTTCTTGAGGTTGTCCTTAAGCATCGCCATGAAGCAGCAGTGTCAGGAATGAGTTGATTTATCTTGGATTTATTTTTCTAAAGTAATTTTAACAAGTGGTTCAAGATGTCAGTTTTTGTCTCTGTACATGTCACCATGGGTTATATTCATCATCCATACATACTTCCTTCAGGTTTTCCTTAGATGGTAAACATTCTGGTATCTTTGTGTGGAAAAAAAATTAATTGTGCTTTATACTTGAAACAGCTGTGAACTGTTTTCAGACCTGCTCTCCCTATGACATAGAAAATCATATTTCTGGGATGTTTCAAATACTGCTCTCTTCTCATTAAGATGAGACAGAGACTTCCATGACAACGTATGATGGATCATATGCCAGGTCATATGCCGGACGACCCTTCGTTAGCTGCTTAACCGGTCTGCTAACTAAGATTGACTTTATAATTCAGATCTGCCTTGAGGTATCTCCTAAAGGACATAACTTACGAGTATCTGCCAACTGTCCTTAGGTCTTCAGCGTCTTGAGGTGTGGCCTCCAAAATAGCATTCTAGAAACTGCTGTAATGGTAGAGACAATTGGTTTACTGGAAGTGTGTACTCAGTTTCAAGCCTTAGCTAATTTATGATAAAAAGGAAAGCAAAATACCTTTTCCAACTTGAATAACACTGTTCTGCAAACAAGTATTAAGGGATGTGCATTAATGATAAATGCGAAGGTGCAGTGTTATTCGTAGTGAGGTGAGTGCTTCGAGCTATATTTTTCCTAGTTCTCCATTTCCCATAGCAATCACGGCTGTCAGTCTCTTTGCTCTTTCCTTCTCACTTCCATGAGATTTTTATTATCATTATCTGAGCTGTAGGGATTAAACGTGCCTAGAGGTACGCTAAAACTAAGATTAGGTTTTACCTCTCTATTAACTGCTGAAATCCATGGAGTTGTGTTAGCTGCATAGTGCTGTAACTGAGGTTGAGAGTCTGAGCCGAGGTCTAAAAAAGAGGCGATTCTGGGAGGGGCTGATGGTAATAATTGTTCCACTAACTTGTTTCCCAGATTGCACTATAGGGAGTGTGCTACAACATCAGATCACAAGTCGTGCAGTTGAGATAGCTAGATCACATTGATTCCTAATGCTACAAAGCATCTGGGATTCCATTCGTTATTCCCATAGGGAAGAAACAACCTAGTCTTTTTAACTTACAAAGGCGTTGAGTAGTTGCATTCTGAATAGAAAGGATACGGAATGATCTTTTTGCGTACTAGATATCTTTTATGTTACACATTTATCAATAATACATAAATGAATTAGTATCTCCTAATAACTGGTTTCTTGTTTCAGCTTAGGGGAAAATACATCATGATGAAAAAGAAAAAGAGACTAGTCCATTTTTCTCCTGCTTTTGGGTGTTGAAGACAGGATGAGGAGTAAATGGACAATGGAGACCAATCCTCCATTCCTGGAGGCAGGTCTCTAAGGCTCTCTGTGAAGAGAAGACCCCTTCAAGGGAAAAAGAGTGGTCATCAGAGAAGATTTCCAGATCTCTCTAGACAGCTGATCTGATTGGCTGAATTCCCTGTTAATGTCAATAAAACATACTCGCATATGATGCAAAGTAGAAAAGTGGCACAGTGAATGCTTTTGTTAGAACAGCTGCTAAAGGTGGATTACAGATTCAAGGAACGCAGGAGGAAATATGTTTGCATGTGATGGGGAGGGGAGGAAGCTACTGTGTGAATGCCAGCATAAAGCCTAGCTTAAGTAATACAGGGATGCCACAGCTCAAAGTTGAGGTGAGCGTTCCGTTCCCTCTATAAATTGCTAAGAATCTGTTCCACACAGCGTCTTTCTGAAGCAGATGCAGCAGTGTCTGCTTGGCTGGCGTGACACGCAGTTTGATTTTTATCATAGAGCTTTTACTTTGATGCTACCCTTCTACCTCTCCCAGTCTGTTTTATGCGGTTAAGTTTATGATGATTTTTTCCTTTTCATTTCATAAATCTATTAAATAGTTATTGGAAGATTGTACTTACATTGACTGTAGTAGTTTTGAATGAAAACTGCATTTCAACTGGTCATCTTGAAGACGTTTAAACGTCTGCTCTTCCCCTTATATATACTATACTTATTTTGCAATAGATGCTCTCATGGGTTAGGAAGTGTTCCATGCACACCCAGCATTGTCTGAGGCTGTGTCTTTTAGATTGAAATGGGTGGGGTTGGTTTTCAGGGAAAAATTCTGGAAATCATATCCAGCTTGAGAGTTTAATGCTCTTGTGCATCTGACTGCAAGGCAAGCTTTCCTCCTACAGACCATTTTCTTGAGAATGTGGGAGGGATTGTTAAGATGTTTGGGTTAATAGGGTAAATTGCAGGTTTTGTGTTCCATTGAGACTTCTTACACAATCAAAATAGAGATTATAAGGAGAGGCTGAAACTGATAAGTAGATTCTGTTTTTAGAAGCAGAATGTTGGTGTGAAAAGGATGTTTCTCCAGGTGGAAAAAAAATGTGGTACTGGGTTGGAGGTCAAGGAAATGATAGTTAGGATTACCAGTTTCTGCCTCTGCCGCTGGCTTGTAGCTTGATCTAAAGGGAGTTTCTTAATCTTTACCTCCAGACTTGAGGTTGTTACCTGCCTGCCTCATGATGAGATGCGAGCCTTTGTATATACATTTATAAAACTTAAGATTTAGAGGAAATGAGACATAGTATTAGGAGGGAGATGAATACCCATAGCCAAGGCATTTTTATATGCCTGCTGGTTTAATGTGATAATTGAGATAGCTGGATGGCTCTTGATGATGCTGTAGCTCCTTTCAAAAACAGAAGAAAGATGGAGGAAAGAAAAGGATACACCTTTTTTTTCTTCTTCAACCCTTTGCTGATATTTAAGAAAGAAAGTACTGAAATGGCAATCAGGGAGAGATGATGGCACAGTCTGCAGATTTAAGGGGGTGGAGGTGGGGCCACGTAGAAAAGAGATTTGAGAAAAATGGGAGCAGATCCCTGTTGGCAAAGAAATCAAGGGTTAGTAGCAAGCAAAAATGGGGAGAAGGCTGCCAGAGAGAAAATACTTGTTTCTTCGCACCAGTGTTAGAACCACTACTGGGGGGGGGGAAACCCCCAAAATAAAACCAAACCAAAAAACCCAAACAGGCCGAAAATCTGTAATGGCTTCTGATTTTTTTTAATTACTAAAAAGTCTGTAGTATCTTTTTTTATGTGCTCAATGTTCTATAGCTGTTTAAACTGAGATAGCCTAGCCTGTTAGGTAGAGCTGCTTTTCAAAAGAGAGGCGGTAGGTGGGGCTGTTTGGTCTCCCCAGTCATTCACGCGAATAGCAGAAATAAAGGTAAATTGACATGAAGCTTTCTGAACTGTGCCGTAGCAGTGCCATTTTTGAAAAATATAGCTTGTCCCAATTCTTAGCTGAGGATGTTGTCCCAGGACGTTTTCTGTAAACTACCATGTAGAGAAATCCATTGTTGAGAGAGCAAAAAGTGGGGCAGGATCTGACAGTTGTCAGCCTTTGCAAGCCCAAGCCTCATCTTGCCCTTTTCACTTTCAGCTGCTTTGAAGTAAAAAGGGGTTCTTTGAGATATCAAAAGATAATCTTTACAACTTCCCATACCCAATTTCCTGTGGGATAACTTCCCATACCCATTTTCCTGTGGGAAGCAAACACTCCTTTTCCTGCTTTACCTTGAGCATCTTGACTGCTGTCAAGGGCCAGTCTGCATCTGTGATTGTCTTTCCCTAGCTTCTGCTTTCTTTCAATCTGTTAGTATGAAGAACTTTAGCCCTTGGCTTTATTGTTGCTCCTCATTTAGCAAAGCAATGGAAAAAAAGTCACAGTCTTTGCTTGTTGTCATTATGGTTCTCAGTACCAGGAATAAAAATGGCCACTTAAAATTTTATCTTCTTGTTAAAAAAAAGCTGTACTAGCAGAAAAAACTTGGGTTTTAATTAAAAAAAAAAACCAACCAGCTTGTTCTTATGGTTGTATCAAAACAATCCTTTTGTCCCAAGACCTGCTGCAGAAACTGAAATTCTTTGTAATATTAAATTGAAGCAGTTATATACCTATGGTCTTTCTGCATTTACATTTTCTGCTGACACCAGGTCCTGTCATTAGGACTACCAGGCAAAACTCCTGTTTCTATCCCAGAGTTCAGTTCTGTTGGAAACTCATGTAAGCTATATTGGTGAAAACAATGATTTCTACCTCTTTATTTTAATATGAAAGTTTAAAATGTGTCACAGAAAACAGCTCTGTTTTTCTCCAGAATTCTTTTTCCCTACACCATGCTGCTTCTTGTTTTTCGTGAGTGTAAATGGATAGTCCATTAATATACTTGTAATTGTTTTACAGCTTTTAAAATATTTTAGTATATAGTGAAAAATAGTCCAAGTCCTCTGCATTCAAAGCAAAAGGAGCAGTACCTTGCTGTTATCACTTCTAGCACCATTGAAATTCTTCAGTTTGAACTGTTTTTTTCTGGTTTTGGTGCTGAGTTCATTAGTGCTGTTTATGTACAGAGGTGATTTAAAAAAAAAATTTGGAGCAAGAAAGGGCTAGCACTGAGATTCAAACCTTGATTTTGCTTTAGTTTACGTGTATTAATGTTCGGTATTCTTAACATCTTGTTGATGCTCCTTGTTCCACTGTTTTTTCCATTAATATGTTCTGGATAATACTAAATATATTTCACAGTAGATGTGAAGTATTTGTAAGAGCACATCAGTCTTGAAGTACTTATGTGGAAAATTCTGTTTTAATGGATTTCTTCCTTTCTTCTGCTTTTTTAACATAAAGAATTTGGCACAATTTGTTGTCTTCCATATATGGTGGGAAGGGATACATCAAGTCTGTCACTGGTGTTTTAGCGGTACCTAGGAGAGGGGCTGAGTTACGTCCAATTGTAAGGAATTATCCCAATCGTGAAGTTGAAATTCTGGCCTTCAGAGGTGGCCATTCAAAATGTTTTTGGTCCTTGGCATGCCTCTTCGTACTGTCAAGAAAGGGGGATGCTACTACCAGTACCAGTAGTTATGTCAAGCATGTACTTCTTGTGGATGAAACTAGGATCAGGACCAAGACCTGATTTTTAGCATTTACATTCCATTGAATGTAAATGGATTTGTTTCTGTTGTTGTTACTTCTGTTGCAGATTAGGCGTAGACATTATTTTCCCACTTGGAGGTTGGAAGTTGCACTCCATTGAAAAGGACTGACCTGTGCAGAGGGAGTAGGACTTGGTACAGTGGGGAACATGAAGATAGGAGCCTATGTACTCTAACAGAGTCTCATCTTCTCCACCATCTAGAAGTTCCATTGAAAGGAAACCTTGAAGGTTGCAGGACAAGTCCAAGATGTGCAGTTCAGTTGCTCCCAGGCTGTGGTTCTTAACAGACCGTCGCATCAGAGAAGATTACCCTCAGCAGGAGATCCTGAGAGCACTGAAGGCCAAGTGCTGTGAAGAGGAGCTAGATTTCCGGGCCTTGGTGATGGATGAAGTGGTGCTGACCATCGAGGATGGAAATCTTGGTGAGAATGAGCTAAGGCTGGGAATGTGCTGAAAGGGTACTTGGAAAAAGATTGTAAAATGGAGCATCTGTACTCTTTAATAATGAATTCGATGTGTGCCAGACTACCATACATCATCTAAATCATGTAGATGTACATGATATCATGTTCTTTAGCATTTATTGTGATAATCAAATATGATTGTTAACTTTTCTAATTCGCATTAGAACTACTTTTGCCTTCCCTCTGTAGAATAGAGAGGAGGGTTGCTTTAGTTTGTTGATTCCAGGATAAGGACTATAGGACCTCTGAATTAAGAAGAAATTACAGAGTTTCATTTTTGCATAGGTACTTGAAGTTTATGGGTCACATTTAAGAGTTTCAGGGGGACTTTTTTCTTCCGTTTGTGTTCTGACTCCAAGATAGCAAACACATTTGAAATAAACTAAAAGGAATTTTCAATGGACAGTACAAATTGTCATGGAGCTAGAGGTAATAAGATGACATAACTAAAGCATTCTGCTGTATGGATGTGTAGTTACGTATATGCCAAAAAAGAATGGGGCTGAAAAACAAAGTATGTGCATCAGAATAATTTGAACTATTACTACAACTTACAGTGTTTTAAACTAAATTGTAAGTTTTCCATTCTGTTTTCCTATTAGCTTTTTTTTTTCCTGTGGCGTTTAAAAAGGAAAAGCAAGATGTTAAGGTGTGTTAGAAATGTTAAGTAAAACGATTCTGTAGATAGTAAGCTTATGTTACAGGAAGAATATTAATACCACCAATGTCAAGTGGTGTAACACTTATTATTGTAATTCTTTTTTTTTCAACTTTTTAATGTGGATTTCCTAAAGGAAGGAGACTGCAGTGTTGTTTTGTACCTTTACCTCTTCCATTTCTCTTCCCCATATATCAGTCAAAAAAAAAGTCGCTGGAGATCCAGGGAAGAATTACATTTCTGAAAGTTGCATTAGAATAATTCTGTATGGGAAGAAAATACAAAAGTACCCTCAGCCCTGAAGAAGAGGCTGCCATGTGATCTAATACCTTGTTCCTTATTGGGGAATCTAGGAGGGAAATCTTAAAACTGACTCTGGGGAAGTACTTTGGTCAGAATTTGTACCTTATTGCAGCGTGAATCAATCAAGCATAAAACAAATGCATGGGAAAACAGGATTTTTGATTCTGATATTACTAAACTTTTATTTACATATTTTGTCTTTTATTCTGAGGTGTCTCTGATTTTTATCAGAGACTTGAAATTCTGTAGGATGTCTTCAAATCAAGGCAACTTCTTGTCAGAAAGTCTGAACATCTTACTGCTCTGAGCGTGCTGTCCTTTGGACAGCATGTTCTGCGAAGGCAGCTATCCTGGACTGTAGCTGCAGCCTCCAAGATGCATAATTGGTCCTTCAGCATTTCCGTATTGTTTTTATTTCTTGGTGATGTTTTCTTCTTTCCTGTCTCCTGCCTGTTTTGGGGGAATTAAATATGGCAAGCATGAATTGTGGGCCTTTCTGCTCTCTTCCATTTAATGTCTCCTAATGCTGCATCTATTGCAAGAAGAAAAGATGAAGTATGCAAGTTGGAAAACTGATACTGAAGAATGTGTAGTACAAGAATGGGAAAAATTAAGGAAATGACTAGAAAGAGAATGCAAAAAAAGGAAATTATTTTCATATAAAGTGTTCATTCAAAACTATGTAAATAACCGACCTTGTGAAAAGGGGTGAGGTAAAAATGCTGAAAGATTGCAGGTAGAAATTTCCTTATAAATAATCTGGACTGGCTAATTGTGACTTTTTTTTTCTTTTTTGGGGGTGGGGAGGGTGTGGGAGTTGTCTTATATCAAATAATTCTTTCTCTTGGAGAGAGATGAAAAATCTTCCCTCTTAATTTTCCAGGGTTTTTTTTTCCTAGTGCTTGCCCACATGTTTTGATACAGATTTCTGGTGGAGGACACAAGCAAAAGTTTTGTGTTCCATTTTCCTTGTTAAACTCCTCAGCTGGCCTAGGAAAAGGTGTCCTGGAACAAAATCCAGGAGGTAATGCATTCTGTACACTTTCTGTTATCTACTGTTGTGTGAGGGGTCCAGGTTGAGTAAAATTTTGTACAACATAGAGGAGTTGGTGAAGAGAATGTATTTTCAGTGGATAATAACCTGCTTTTGCTTCCAGTTCTACCATTATTTGTGTTGAAAGCTTAGCAATACAGGGCTCAAACTCTGACGGTAATACATGGTATTGGAGGAAGTAATAGTTAGGTTTTCACATACTCACACTTGTGATTAGAGGGTTTTTTTGTCCTTTAAAACCTAGGCAATTTCTTAAGTAATCAAGAATCAAAGTCAAGTTGGAAATTACAGGATGCTATTTAAAACTTTAAAAATATGGTATTTCTGTAGATGATATAATCAGTAATACTTCTTCGTGGACTTGCTGACTGTTAGGAACATGGCTGAAGACTTCAGAGACCAAAAATTTAGCACAGGACATTAAAAAGCTTGAAATGATTTACCTCACAAAGGTAGAGTGGAAAAGACACTTCTAAACTTGGGAAAATTGAGCAGAACTGGGATACATACCAAAATTGAAAATTGACCCTTCCACCAGTTACGTGGTGTATACCTTGACAGTAGAGCACATTGATGTAAATATCATTGAAGCCCAGAGCCAAAGACAGATGTGGAAAACTTCTGCGATGCTGAGACTCTTACAAAATCTTTGTACGTCAGAGAATGATAAGATTTGTCATGTACCTGACGTGGCCAGAGGGAGAGGTAGGGTTGTTTCAGTCAGTGGACACAGCAGTAGCGACTCCTCAGGGCATTGCTCTGCTGTACTGCAGGGCTGGATGGGAGGCGTGGCTGGATTCCCAGGCAAGCCAACAGTGTAGCCCTGGCAGTCCCTGCTGGTTCCTTTTATTCCGCAGCTGAAAGTTGGGATGACCCAGCATCCCAAGCACCCCCCACAGCCCCGGTATTACTGGCCATGTGATGAACCTGCATGCGGCTCAAGATCCTCAACACAGCATGAGTCCAAAAATGGTTGTAAATGCAAGTTAAGAGATGTAGAATTAAACTTTTTTCTTTAAGTTTAGAAGGGAACTCTTAAACTGATTTATGCTTAAACTGTTTTGGAAATAGTTTAAGTTCAACAAATAGTTTTTGAAAATAGCTATGGTTTACGCCTTATTTAAGTACATGCCTGCCTACCTGAGCCATGTATTCCTGTGTCCTTTGCACACTGGCAGTAGTACTCTGTAGATCTCCAAGGCAAAACCTGAGTTAAAATAAGTGGAAAAGTCCAGCTGCATAAAACAACGAATATTTTTCTGCTTCTTTGGTGGGCTGAACCTGCTGAAATGGTTACTGAATCAGACATGCACAACATTGGTGCACAGGAATGGACAGGAGTGCATGTATGGAAAAAAAGTGGAGGGTGATATTGCAGCTGTTCTGATTTAAACTGGCTCAAACTATGGTGTGGCTGTAGCCTAAGTTTCTTAAGAGCTAAATTCTTGAAGCTAAACCAGTCTAGTATGATCTACTGTGGAATGAGGCAGCCGTGTTCCTCTTGTCCCTTTCCAGCCTTGCTGTTGCTGCTTGCCTTGTATAAGGACTTCATGTCTCTCTTGGCTTGCTTTTATGTTGTAGCTAAGCTAATCTAATTCAAAAAAAGGTTGACCAAATTCTCTGCTCGTTTGCAGGATCTGGCATTTGTGCGAGTTGAGTTGGCTAATCCAATGGAACACTAACTCCGCCCAAATAATTAACAGTTTTCTGTTGGAATAGCTTGCTGCATCAACCCATTTTGTGGTCACACAATTGCTAACTTGAGTACACGAGGGCGGGGGAGAATGGGTTGCTCTTTTAGGGAATGGCTTTATGTTGATTTAGTTGTAGCTTTAAGGCGTACTTTAAAACAGAGGAATTTTCTTACAGTTGGGATGCTTGATAGTGTCAGCTTTAGGGGTTTTTTGTGGGTATGTTTCTTTGAAGCATCTGGTATTTACTGCTGTAAGAAAAATACTAGGTTATGAAATCAAATGGCTAGTTGCCTAATCTAGTTTGGCAATTCCTATATTCATTTGAAATACATAGCAGGTAATTTAACAAAACTCTGCATGATGTTTTCAGACACACATCTAAAGTCTTAACAGTGAGTCCTGTTAAAACGTGTAATTTTAAACCATTTGTATAAGTTTGCTAGCGCAGTGATATAACAGGCTTGGGGAATTTGAAACTAGACAAATTAAAGCTTGTGAGCAGGGGTGTGCGGGGTGGGATGGGGGTGGAGGAAGCCTGTAGGGAATAAGCATGCTATGAGACTTAGTGGACAAGAGGCAAAAGATAATTCATTATTTGTTTCCTCTTTCTGAATAGAGCACTCTTTTTCTCACCCTTCTACACACCTTACCTGCAGGGAAACACAGTTCAAGAACTGTTTGTTGGTGCTAGGGAAATTTGGATCTTTCCTTCGTTAAAATTACATACAAGAATATCTTCATTAAAATTCTTTGCTACCAGAATAGCAGAAGTTGGAGATCACTGAGCCAGCAACTCACCAATTCCTTTATTGTAGGTTTTTGGAATCTCCATATTTTCTGATACTGTCCTGTGAAGGAAAACAGTTTTAAGGAAAGTTGCTTTCATGAACTTTTAACTACTAAAGATGCTGGAGTGAGTGGAATTGGAGTGTGTCCTAAAGCATAAAACAAAGTGTGAACTTTTCCTAAGACTTTCTTGGCTTTTCCTTTGGGAATGTAAAAGCAAGTGATCAGCCTACGTGAGGAATAAAAAGGACATCTGTTCTTAAACAGTACTACTTTGTGCATGGTCAGCTGGCTTTTCTTAAGTCAGATGGATGACATCTGGGAACTGATCTCTTCATTTTTTTCTGCAGAGGAAGTGTTTAGAAGATAGATTCTTTTAACTTGGTAAAGGTTGCTGGTGTGCTGGTTTAGGCATCTGGGTTTCCTGTGTGGGCCTGAAATTTGCAATATTAGTCACTATTTCGTTTAAGTCTTTAATCTTGCAAAATCTGATTTTGTTTCATATGATCTGTCCTTCATGTCTAATTTAGTCTGAACTAGTAACAAATAGTTGTGATCTTTGATTTATTTATTTTTTTTTCCTCACGCTGAGTTAGATAGCATTGGAAATAAACATGGAGGAATCAGGATAGTTGAAAGATTTCTGTAAAGTATAGAAAGCTGGGGAAAAAAGGGTACAGTTGGATAACAAGTTCCTGTGTTTTCAGTGTAATGGTAAGAAAAGCACTCTGTCGGCTAGATCCGTGATAAGAGAGGGCTTTTACATCTATGAAACGGTTGCTATATCAAAACTCTTAATATTTTTGAATCCTCTTTAAGTCGCTTAAAGACTGTCTTTTATCACACAATAGGGAACATAATCACCTCCTCTTCCTGCTGACTGTTTCAGCAGTCCTCTGGCACTTGTTAGTCCAGCAGTGCACCTTACTGTAAGAGCTTTTCCTGCGGTGTGCAGCAATGGCTCTGGGAGTGATGGAGCAGCGGCAAGTGGCCTTGGCAAGGTGCCTTGTTGAGCACTGCAGAGTTGGCCCGTTTCCTGCTACTAACTACAGCCAGGGCAGCCATTGCTTTCTCTGCAGAGTTGGGAAATTGGTTTGTAACTCAATAGAGAGCTGGAGAAGAAACTGCATTGTGTGCAAAGGACTGGAAGGTGGTTAGACATGAAGTGAATTTTGTGTTGTTGAAAGTGCTGGGCCCAGAACCACTTGAAACTGTTTCTGATGTTCTTTCACGGTGGAAACCGGTTACTTGCCAGTCTGATTGATGTTAAACCCTACTGAGCCACAAGCATTACTAGCAGGCAGTTATGGACTGTATAGAGGGGATTCTGGAATGGTAGCTGTGTTTAGAGGTGGGTGACTATGTGACCACCCCAACATTACCTCAGACAAACACATCTCTAGTAGAAAAAACAGCAATTCAAACATTTGCTTTAGTATCATAGAAGCATATTTTAATAACGGTGCGTTTCAACGGCTGCCACATGTTTTAGGAAGAATTGTTTTGTTTCAGAACTGTGACACCAAACACAACTTTCTTATGATGCATATTGGAAGAAAGGATTTATACTCTGTGAACCTGGGTGTCCTTGCAGTATTCTTCCTTTCTATCAGGGATTTCTATTCTTACATGAATGATTGCCTGTTGTTTCAAGCTGATGCTAAATAACGAAGGCTAACAATTGATTTGGTCTTCTCAAAATCGTTCTGTTTCTTCAGTAAATGTCAGTATGTCATCAGTGGTAGATATGGGCTCAGTCCAAAGCTGCCTTTGCAAGGTGGAGAGGTAGGCATGTTTCTGCATGGAAATACTTTATTATGGTCATTTCAGAGGGCTATGTTAAGGACTAAAGTTTTTCATTTGCACGTGGTCTAGAACAGTGAGCCAGGAAAATCAGACTTGTTGGGCACAAGTCTGATTTCTTGAATATCTTGAATATCTTGAAAATACGTGCATGTCATCATATCTGAAAATGCCAGAAAGCATTGCCAGATTTTTAATTGTTGTAAGAATTCTCAGGAATGACCATCTGGGGGAAAAACAATGTAAAAAAGACAAAAGCAAGATGAAAGAGGTATTTCCATACATCACAGTCAAGAAATGAAAATTAGCCTAACGTTTCACAAGACAGTCTTTAACTGGCTGGGGGTTTCAGTGTCACTTTTCCAACAATCCCTGTTGGAGTGCTGTGTCACCTAAGCGAGTTATGCTGCCACAGTTGTCTGAGCAGTTGCATTGTGAACCAGGTCTGCATACTGGTGTAGTTTTAAACCAAATCAGCCTCTCCTTGGTGGAGGGTGTTTTTTAATGCTGCATCAGTCCTCTGAGGCAGGTAACAACATGACTGCACAAACAGTAGTGTGCTGCAGCTCTTAAATCAGGAGGGCAGAGTGTGTGTGTTGGGGTGTGAGAGATCAGGAGATACCACAAGTATTGATGTGAAAAACTTATCTTATGAAACTGACAGCTATGCTTGCTTTACTAGATTTGTGATCAGAGAAGTACTCTATTACCTGTTCTTTAAGCAATGTCAGTAGCTTTGGTTTTCTCCACCTTTTCTCCAAGTCTAGTTGTTACCCGTTTGTGAATGATGGGTAGTTGATTGATCCTCAGTGACTGTGAATATGAGAGAGGTTGGTACTGCTGAACTTTGTTCAGTGTTGAGATGGGTCTTCCAGTGTGCAGACCTGTGTCTTAACTGATATGGACTTCTAGGAGTGCCAGTGGCCATGGACAAGTCCCTTTATTTTCTTATTCTTATAAACTCTTGTCTATAAAATATAATGAAATACCGGTTTCAGGAATTAAGCTTTCCTTTTATATCTGCCCTTTGCTGCATGAAAAGACTGGAATGAAAAGAAGAGGCCCCCCCCCCCCAAAAAAAAAAATGCAACTCTGTTTACCTGTATTGCAAAGTCTATAAGTCCATTGATATTCAGTGCTGGCTCCATGAGATCAAAGATGAGCTGTATATGGTGAGCCAAGGGAAGATGATATGACGTTCCTGAGGCAAAACTAGTTATCTGTTCAAGAACATTACTGGAGATCTGTGAAAATAAATGTTGAAAAGTCATATGGTGACTGAGGGCTTCTCAGATACACTAGTGCTCCAAAAATCTTATTTTATAAGCGGTAATAGCAAGTGACAGCATTTTGCAGATAAAAGCACTAACAAATCATGCATGAGTATATCTATTACTTTACTATCCTGCAAGTCAGTCAAAATGCTGTTTTATTTTCAAAATTGACAACACAGAAAATGCTGTTCTGCTGCTTTACAGCTGAGAGTCAAACTGTTCTTAACATCTACAATACTGATTTTTATTCTGTGGGGTATTTTGCTTTAAAGAAGAGGCAAAATAATTTTTCTTTTCATCTTACTGCATTGTGATTTCTTTATTGATTGTTTTCAGATAATTAATAACACGTTATCCTGCAAACAAAACATGTAAAAAATTCATTCAAAAGACCAGATCCAAAGATGTCTTATAAATTAAGTATCAAATGTGTACCTCTTACTTTTTTTCTTATGTTAGCCTCTGCTTATTAAAATATACTTAAAAACAGTAACGCCTGACAAGTGATGAAATCCTATACTGATACATTTGCACACTTACACATCCGAATATAAACCAGGAAAACTAGGCTTGTCATTTAAAAC
>NW_008794492.1:0-16656 GCF_000699145.1 Aptenodytes forsteri
GTCAGCTAAGCGACGCAGCTCCAAAGCAGAAATTCTCAGGGTGAGGCAAAACAGATTCATCAGTGGGCAAAGGATTCACGTTGCCCTGAACGTTGCTGGGTCAGGAGCTGGCTGCAGGAACAGGTTTTTACAGAGCTCAGTCCTGCAGATACCATGAGCCTCCAGGAAATCACGTTATTCCCAAATATCCTTGCTTCACCTTCTCCCCACCTCCCTCTTCAGTGTAGCTTAATTGTTTTTGGACATCCGGGCCTCGATGTAGTCGCAGCCATTCCCCCGTGACTCAGTCTATTGTAAGATCCAGAGAAAGAGAGAGAGAACGGGGACTGGGACAATGCATGGGACAGGGAAGGTCCTGTGGGACAGGGTTCGGTTTCTGCTCGCCAGGACCTCTGCTGCGTAACTCGGCGGTACGGATTTTCACCTCCCTACTGCAGGACACGCACCCTTCTGGCTTGGAGCAGCTGGCGGTGCAGCGTCAACGTGGATGCCACTCGGAGCAACTGTGGCTGTGCACTGAGAGGCAACACTTGTGTCCGGCGGGAAGGAGCGGAGGAGCAGGAGCACTCAGACAGTCAGACCCTGGACTTAAGTGGAAATCAGATGTTAACAGCCAACAGGCAGCTGAGGAGGCTGCTCCTGCCCTGCTCATGGCTCTTCATCACAGCCTCTCAAATACGGCATCTTCATGAGGAACAGCCTCGCAGCAACCGTCAGGCGAACTCAGATAGGGCCAAACACACCACCTAGGCACAGAATCGCCAGGCAGGGGGAAAAGACCGGCCCCAAGAAGCAAATCTGCCATCACGCCTGCTCCAGCCAAGTAGGCTGTGTAAAACATCCCCTTACTCACTTTTAACTTGCACATTCGCGGCTCGTTGCTTCCAGGTATCGCAATGAGGTAAAGTATCACAGAGCGCTGTCTCGCAATTGGGCTTCATCTTCCTGCTAACGAGGTGGGTAGACACCTCTCTAGTGCAGGCGCTGACAAGCAGAACTTCTTACGTCATTCTCCACTGCCCTTCTAAGTGACGTACAACACGGGGAGGAGAGAGTTCAGAGGCTCAACAGTCACACAACCACCAGCTAACAGGTTTCCTTTACGGCTTTTTCAGAAAAGGGGTGGAGTGGCAGGGCGGGAATTTGAAAGGTTTAGAAATCACAGTCAGCATCTGGACATACCGGTTTACCCTTGCTTCCCACCTTTACCTCTCTCTTCTCTCCTGCGCAGTGAGATCGTCGGTGGCTCTGTGGCAGGACTGGCTCCAAGCCCCGGGTCTGCCCAGTGTTGAGCTCCAGGGAGTTGCAGCAATACTGACAGTCACCAGGCCCTGCAGCAATATTGATAATTTTGTGGAAATGACACAGGATAAGAGGGCAGTAACAGACACTTGCGTTTCCTGCAAGTGTCTCAGTCAAAGCTTCGACGCTTTGAGGCCGTATGGTGTATCGTGTGACAGGGAAAGCTGCCGAGCTGATGATTTCCATTTTTTCTCGGTCAAGAAGCTAACCACACTTTCAGGGCTAAGGTTGTGCCAGCACAGGGTGGTCTTACATACTTCAAAGGCTGAAGATCAATTTGCCTTAAAGAACGCGAAAATTAGGCTTACCTTTGGTTTCCCAATGAACTTCTTATCCAGCATTGCCCAGATCTGGTGTCTCTCTACCTTGTCAAACTTCTGCAGTCCTGCATACTTCATTCCCATCTCAGAGGAACAAAACACGATGAAAGCTGTCACTGTCAGAAATAGAAGAGCTGGGAGCGAAATGACGTAGCTACACAGAGCCTTACTCAAAAACATAAAACCCCCAAAATCCAGGCCAACCATCGTTTTAAGTAAAAAATAATGCGGCCCTTCTTTGCTGTGCTCCTCATTTCTCGATCTTCACTGGCACGCGGAGTGACAAACGTCTCTCTTCTGCAAGGCATTCCAAATCTATCTGAAAAAAGTCAGTCTCGAAGCCTGGTCGATCTCTCAGATTTCCACCTAAACTTGTTTAAGGTAGAAGGGTTCGGACTCAGGTCCACCTTTGCTCCTCTGTTTTGCCTGTCATGTGAACACACTTTACTCCGTTTCAGGACCCATGAACTTGTCCAGGCTGGAACAGAGCTTAGGTTGCCTTTGCTCTCCGTCTATCTGGAGCAGAAAGCCTGAATGTAGAGGGAAGGCAGGAGCACGTCGGGTGATCTGCAGTAATTCAAGTGACTGCTCCGTTAGGCTTCTCCTCTACCCATGCACGACACCTCTACAGCCCAATGCAAGCAAGAAACTGGTAACGACCATCTGTGAACACAGCCAAACACACGGCAGGAGGAACAGCCTGGCTCCAGTATCACTCGACCATTTTGGACACAGGGCTATTAAAGGCACCTCTTTTTGTCACACCACAACCTGTGCTTCCAGCCCTCAAGGAAGACAGCACAGTCTTGACACCGAAAGCTTTGGTTAACAAGAGCTCTTTCAGCGGTGGGAGACAGAATCAGACACATAAATTTTCTGTCGTTCCCATCAAAAGCAAACTCAAGGTCACACTTGAGCAGCCCAACGGGAGCGATGTTTTTCCAGGTACCGTTAGAAGGCACAGTGCCACCTACATCTGCGATGCACAAGCACCACTCTGAGGGTGCTGGCGCTCTCAACCAGCAAGCCGAGACCTAGCTGGCACCCGTTCCTTGTCCTTGAATACCACCTATACCAGTCCGCCTGGGTTTCTAAATTTGAAAACAAAGCTAGACAAAGCAATTTACATCCTGACTGTGGGTCGCTGTTCGACAGAAACAATACACCTAGATTTTGGAAAGTGGCATAATGCACACCACGTCAAGGGGACAGCCACCCAGTGGGAAGTGACGGACCTACCGACATGCTTTAAGCGAAGCAGGAATGGGAGGTGTGTGCTCTCAAACTGCTGCCTAAAAGGCTGGCTGCTATGCAGTCGAGGTCTGACCTGTTCCTTAATTGACAGCATTTTAACGTGTTTTTAAAAGAAAACAGCATTCTCAGTATTTCTACCTGTCCCGGTTTAACCTCAGCCGGCAACTGAGCACCACACAGCCGCTCGCTCGCTCCCCCTCCCCCCCCCCCCCCCCCGCCCGGGGGGGGGGGGGGTGCGGAGGGAAGGCACCACACAGCCGCTCGCTCGCTCCCCCTGCCCCGGTGGGATGGGGGAGAGAATGGGAAGAGTAAAAGTGAGAAAACTCATGCGTTGAGATAAGAACAGTTTAATAATGGAAATAAAGGAAAATAATAACAATAACAATAGCAATAGCAATAACAAAAACAATAACGATAACAAAACCAATACTAATAGAAGAACAGACAAAGCAAGGGATGCACGATGCAATTGCTCACCACCCGCCGACCGATGCCCAGCCAGTCCCCGAGCAGCGGCCCCCCCGGCCAACTCCCCCCGGGTTATATACTGAGCATGGCATCACATGGCGTGGAATGTCCCTTTGGCCAGTTTGGGTCAGCTGTCCTGGCTATACTCCCTCCCAGCTTCCTGCGCACCTCCTCGCTGGCAGAGGATGGGAAGCTGAAAAGTGCTTGCCTGAGTGTAAACACTGCGTAGCAACAACTAAAACATCCCTGTGTTATCACATTATTTCATGCTAAATCCAGAACACAGCACTAGGCCAGCTACTAGGAAGAAAATTAACTCTGTCCCAGCCGAAACCAGGACACTACCACAGTTGAGGCATCTTCCTGTGCCTCCTGCTGAGCAGCTGAAACTTCCTCAGCTTTCACTGGTTTTTGGCGGCAGGGTCTCCATCCCCAGTAGTGTTGCACATTAGAGAAAGGGACGGATGAAGGCAGCATGCCACATGCTGTACCCGGAGGCAGCAGGAGATCTGCAAACCATTTGCCGAGGGCCATTTATTCCTCTGAACGATTCAAACGGAATAGGCTGGTCCCATTAAATCTGACAACTGGTCATTGTTTCCCAGCAGAAACTGACTCCAAAAGATTTGTCAGAAACCAGCTCAGTGGGGGAACAAGAATCCTACTTTATATTCTAGACAGAACTGCTTAGAATATTCTTTGACCCAAGAATTTCTCACTTAAACGCCTTCTTTATGTGTATAAACTGGATGTGACTCATACGTTTACGCTGTGTTAAAGACGATCATGCATTCTCCTATTGCCTTCCATCAACTATGGTCATTTTTTTCTCTCATATGAAACTGCACATAAACATCCCTTCTGTCAAAGCTCAAAATCCTAAAGGTGGCTGCAGCTTTCAACTGATGAGGTTTTTTACAAACCTTCCACCAAAACTTGTTTTACCTTTCCATTTTGAAGGGGAGAAATGCACCCCACCAAAGCTATTTGTACTTCTGCCCTTTCAGATTCAAACATAGCTTGACTGAAAGCGCTAAACCCCTGTTAAGATGCCACCTTAAGACCTCCACGATCTATAACTGGTCCCCTGCTTTTCCCTGGGACAAGGCTCTGTGTCTCAATGCCAGCGCTTCAAAAATGGGAGTGCCATCGCTGTCTTACATCGGGCAGTGATCGGGAGGATGAGTAGCTTGGAGACTGCCAAGGGGCTCCGGGCACAAGGGTACCGTGCAGTGCTGCCCTGGAAACACCAGCGCCCAGCAGCACTATAACCGCAGAAGCCCGGTGCCACTTTTAATGGTAGATCAGGCCAGGCACAGAGCTACGCTGCTTCCCATGTTTAAACCCGTCTGGTAATTCTGAGCTGCTCTTGCCGTCTTCAGCATGGGCTATCTAGTATTGTGAACACCAAAGACGCATGTGTTGGCTTCTCGTCTTTAAAAAAACGCTCCTCGGCGTTACACTATACTGTGCTCTGAAAAAAAAACCCAAATGCTTTTTTGTGAGGAGCTTCTGAAGGCTCTGGGCAGCATGCGCGGGTGAAACGCAGGCAGCGCAGATACAGGCTGTAGCTGACCACGGGGAGTTCCCAGCACAAGAAAGTTGTAACGAGCTCTTTGCCGCTTACGGATCTCTTTCTGGAACACTGTTTAGCTTTCTGTTTGAAAGAAAAGCCTGTTTTCTCAACATGCTGTTGTTGCAGAGGACGCACTTTGGGATAAATGAAAGTCAAATGGCTCTCGAGTTTGTGTTTGTAATTGTTAGTGGCAAAACTCAATTAGGAGCTCTATATGTAACTGCTAAGGCACTCCGTTACGTTTAAGCTTGTGTGACTATAGAATCCTCTTACAGTCTAGATGATTTCACAGTCACTCTGCTGAATGACCGTGCTTCTTTCCCCACAGGTAACACAGCTGAATACGGCAGCCCACAGACACAGGATTTAACTGCTTTGGAGGCCTTAAACTGACACAGAGTTGGAATGATGCCCCTTGGAAAAAGTTATCTTTTATGCACAAAGTATTTACCATTTGAGGCTCACCAGACACTTACGCAGGGACAGCGCTCCGAGGAAAGGGTTCTGTGCACAGAACTAACACAAATCAAATTAGTGCACTGAAGCTGAAGAGGACACGTTTAACCTCATCTCTCAAACGTTCTTCAAGAAGTCATTAAAAAGACGTTTTACTTTTTTTTAAAAATCTCCCTCGGGATGACTAGGAAAATACAGCAATGGATTCCCAAGGGCAGAAGTCGCGGAGCTCCATTCAGAGACAGGAAAAAATATCACCGCCCGTCGGAATTGTCTTTTTGAAATTCACCCGCTCTTTAAAAAAAAGACGGAAAAGCTAGAGAGTACCTAAATGCTTTTTTCACTGACAGCTCTGTCGATGCCCTGCGTGATGCCAGTCACGCGCTATCCCAGGTCATTCACTTGGAAACGGGCACCAATGAGGCTGGTAGCTACTTCAAGAAGCAGTGCACAGGTTATTGCATAGCAGCACGAAATCTAAGTGTTTCTGGTTTTGATATAAACTGGGGGGGGTTAAATGCTTTCCAGAGAAACCACCTGTCTACAGATTTTTGTTCAGACCACGTCTCCCTTTTCCCTCCAAAACTGATGGGCAATTTTAATCCTATCTTATTCTATCACAGTCCTCATTCATGCATGCAGAGGTACCCGTAATGCAACACCTCTCTAGGAGAGCCATGAAGACTTCAGGAAGTTTTCCCTCAACCCCAAATGCATTTTTATCGCTCAGAAATCGGATTTAGGATTTGAAACTAACTGTAGTCTGAACCTCAAGAAATGAAAGCAATGTGGGGAAAAGGGAGGGTGACCACTCGTAAGGAATCAATAACATATCAGTGCCTTGCAGTACTTTTCATGATGGAATTCCCTAATTTCCTTTTCCAATTCTTCTCCACTGAACCTAAATGAAATCTTTGGGGGGGGGGGAGGAAAAGAACTCTTGCCTTGGAAGATTTCCTAAAAACTGACTTTTTTTTTGTTTCTTGCAGGTTTCTGTTCAGATGCAAAGGAATAGTTCTAGAATAGTTATAATGGAAAAAAAAAAAATGTTTTATGCACAAAAGAGTTGCCATTTCTCTGAGAAGAGAGTTCTGTGCACAGAACTGACTCTCTATACCCTGGATGCTAATAGTTTCCTTTCCCTTTCAAGTAGCAATATTGTATTCTACTTTTCCACGTCAAACAGCAGTGCACTGTTAAAGGCGTCTGTTTCCAACTCTTACATCTCATTCATCTTTAAATATTTTTTTTCAACATTGCAGCAGCTGGCATTGTTCTACACTCTCAGCTTTCCCCCAGAGAAGCAGTAGGTTTCTAGCCTTCACAACTCTAGCTAAAACTCAATATACCTACAATGCCAGCTCGAAACCTTGGAGGCATGCAGAAACAGAAAGAATTTTTTTTTTTTTTAAGCCACAATTCTGAGTACTTAGTTCACGACGGTTAATAACTTGGGATTGGCAATCTTGAAACAACTGGACTAGAAGTGGTCAGCTGAAGTGAGATTCTTAAAAAGATGAGTTTATGCAGTGAATTATTAAAAAAGCAGGGTCCTCCATTGCTTTGAAGAACAGCTCAGATCTCTGAGCAGACACCCAGATAGCTACTTTATTGGTTATGTCAGAGAGACACGGATAAATGACCAGCAAGTTAACTTAAAAATGACCAAGGAATTCGAAACCAGTTAGGCTTGGAAGACGCTCCATCCGTGGAAGCTTTCACTGAAAGCACTTTCCCAAGTTTCCCGTGGCATTTTGATTTGAAGGAATGACGTTTTTTAGAGTCTTCCCGCTGTAAATATTCAACTCGGTCAAGCAGAAGCAGCAGTGCTACTGCCTGACGTAGCGAGCGTTTGTCCAAAGAGCAGTGAGTAATAAAATGCAGAAAAAGTAGACACCACAAACACAGTTGAACTTCATGGTTCACCATTTGCTCCCAGCTCTACCTTGCCGGCACTGCTAGGAGGCTTTAACGTGTTTTGGGTGCTCGCAGGTCCTGTTTGGTAGAGCACGCGCGCCTTCTCAGTGGCCCGTGAGAGCCTGGAAGTGCTTTGGTCCCCATTTCGCAGGCAGCGAATAAAAGGCTTGGGGAAGCCAGGTGACTTGCACAGAGTCAGACGGTGTCTGCACGGCCGTGCCCCGCCGCCTGCACCCACGCCAGAGAACTTTCCCTGCAAGGGGGCCAGGAGGGCTGCTCGAGACATCACCCCCCGGGCAGCGGGACGTGTCCTCCCGCTCCTGCAGATGGACGATGGGATCACTGAGGCACAAGCACTTCCCGCTCCCCAGCTGTAGCACCCTCCAAGCACAGGAGACCCTTCACCCTCCCAGCCAAACACTTTCCAGTTAGCACCTCTTAACAGCCTCTTTACACGTACCCTTGAGGTGGAGGCCCGCGACTCCAGCTAAGACGTCTGGGAATTGCTTACGAGACCAGTCCCTGAGACTAGACTTGTTTCAAGGATTAGACTGAAGAGCTTTATGTTTTGTAACATAGCTTCCCGTTTTAATAATTGCCTTTCTTACCCCAGCAGCAGAATTAAACCTGTGTCTCTTCCTTTGGTTGCTGCCTTAGTCATGACCACAGTGCTACGTGTGTGTTTGCCACCGCATCAGCGTGCTTCTTATTCCTCCAGGGAACGCCACAGGAGCAACCTCCGCTCTGTTTAAACCGTCAGAGCAAGGTGACCCCCAGACTTGTTTTCCTGTTGCCCATGGCAATTTTCTGGTCTTGTGGCATAAATTCTCTTTCAAAAGCCCTGGCAGTTTGACTTGGACGTTGGAGACAGCAGCAGCAGCAGAAGAGTAACAACAACAACAATAATAAGGAAAACAATTTTCGTCTGGTTTTGTTGCACTCAATCGTGGGGCTGCTCCTTCCAAACGAAGCTATCGCTATCAGGCATGCAGAGGAAGATGAGCCGGTTGGCAGCACAGTCACACTGCAAACAAGGGACAGGAAGGTACAGGAGACGTTGCAAAAAAAGAAGGTGCTTGGGCAGGGGTGTTATTAGAGCTTTCTGCTAAACTTTTGATTAAATATCCATAGCAACCATACAATGTGTTCTCCTCTATGTAAAATGGAAGGTACAGGAGAGAAATGGATCGAGTGAATTTGTTTGATAGGAAAAGAGTTTGTCTGCCATGTATTAAAGCTTTGTTTCCATGTTCAAAATCCATTGCAGTTCAATGTAGCTTAGTAAAACTTCCTGATTTCATGTCTGCAGTTTGCCGTTTATGCTTGTAACGGGATCGATAAATACAGCTTGGTAGCCTTTGACTGGGGGCTTAAAATTAGCGACGCTTTCCTGGTAAACTGTGAGTGAATCAGCTCCTTCCATTTTCATTGTTCCTCAGAAATAAAGACTAAGGATGACAATCTACTAAAAATTTGTGGTACAAACTGGTAGGAGAGGAAGGCGTAGTCTTTCTAGCAGTATGGGCAGGAGGATTCGTTGGCAGTGCAAGCATGCTCGCAGTAAGTCCAGACTGGTTTTGAAAAGGGACCAGACCTGAGCGGAGTGGCGGGGGGGAAGAGACTGCCTTTGCAACTTTGTCGGGGAGGGACTGAGGAGAGGCAGGGTGGCAAGCAAGAAGGAGTCACCTATCAGTACGTATTACTGCACAAACAATATGTTAGAGCAGGTATCTCTGTTCATAGCAAATTCAAAGGGAAAGCATTATCGTTACAAGGTTACTTGCCCTGCGGGAGACCTGTTAGGAATATTTGCCAAGTGGAAATGGATGGTTGAACCACACCCAAGCGCAGTGATGGAGATTGCGATCGCATCTGCTGGCAGTTTCGTTCCTGTAGTGGCCAGATGCCCAAGCAAAACATCGCCCAGGGACATAATTCTCGCAGCGACGTTGTCACTTAACATTGCAGAGTGACCAGTGTTCTCGTAAAGACAGGCAAAAAGTGCTGGCTTTCAGAAAGGCTGTTGATTCTTCCAGCAGCCATTTCTTCACGGCTCTGCATCAAATGTTAATGCCGTGACATTTGTCGAAGGCTTAAATCATCCTGATGAAACAGGAACAGTTAGCCAACTAATTCATCCCAGCATGTTCCACTGCAGATCAGTGGTTTGTTTTTTTTTTACCAGTGGTTTTAAGAGAATGAAATTAAAATAAGAAAAATGTGTCATTTCCCAGTGAGATTTAACTATATGCAGTTTCACCTGTTTATTTAAGAATGTCTGTAGTCCCCATCACATATTGTCTGAACTCAGTCCTGGTATTTAGAACAGAAATTATTTGTATTTCTTTCACAGATCTTTTTTTCCTTACATGTAGGTGAAATATTTCAGAATTACTTTAGTGGGGGGAGAGTCAATGATAACAGAATTATCCTTAACTGTTCAGATAACTCCCTAAACCACTAAAAAACTATAGCGGGCTGGAAGAGGACTATCTGGCATGATTTGAGATAGCTTTAGTTTCATGCAGTGTAGGATGAAGCAGAACCCAGTGCATCTGGGTAAATAAAAGAACAAAGCGTGAAAGACAAAGAGCTAATAAGGTGCATTTTTTCTCAGTCTCTCTGGACTTGCACAAACTTCTGATAAATGAATGCATTAACACGGGCAAGTTAAAAACCAGATGCATTTCTGCTACTACTTCAATGAAATGTAAGGTGATAGAAATTCTTGCATTATGTATAAAAAGATGCACCAGAAATTCTTCTCCTTTTGAGTGAGTAAAAGGTGCACAGACCCCTGTTCCAAGATATTTCATGCCAAATTACTTTGCTATTAGTAGGGTTTGTATGTTTCTTTTTCTTTCCTTTTCTATGCAAAAATACACTTCCAGAATTTCTTCAGGGCACTGCTGAGATGAAAACATGGGAAACCCTACTAAAAAGGTTGCTATTTATCAAATAATAGCAACTGTTACAAGAAAGGTTTTTACCAAAGTCTCTGGTATAACAAGTTCTTAATTGAAAACCATAAAAATCTTCAGAGTGAGAACAGATGAAAGCCCCTCCAAAATAAGACCATCACAGTTTTACCCCCAGTCATCTACGATCCTCTTGGTGAGTCTGCACGATTCCTACCTGTGAAGCTCAACGTCAAATAAAATGCACCAAGAAAAGCCAGCAGCCTATAAATTTGTGTGTATATTTGTTTATAAATGGGAGTCCCCAGACTAGTTTTATGTGTGTGTGTGTGAGTTTGTGTATGTGTGTATATATATGTATGCACACCAAATGTATATATACATGTATGTATAAATATGTGTATATATATGCATTTTAAAAAGTGTGTGTGCAATTAAAGTTACAGTTATACATACTGCTGTATATCATCATGAATATCAAATCTTCTTACAGAAATTTGCTGTAAGGGTGGGAGGTGTTAGGAAATGACCACATGATTGCTATATAGACTCTCAAAGGGGAATGTTTAATGAAACTGTTCCAGCAACCTGCCAGAACAGGTATAGGGAGTCCATTGGGCTACAGTAAGAGACAAGGGAGAACCTAACACAATAAATCAGTGTCCATGTCATGCCATTACACCGTTCAACAGGCACTAGTTTCTGTTGGTGCCACTACTGCTGTAGGCATTGCCTTAGTAGAAAGGGATTCTTTCTACAGTAAACATGGAGTCAGTTAAATGAATTGCTGTGGAAACAGAAGCTCTGCTTTTCACTCACAGAATGCTGAAATTCAGCTTTCCAGAACAAGTGGACATAAGGCAAGTACACAAGTAATACCAGTGATCTGTCTCTGAGATGAGTCCTTCAGGCTGCCTGCTGAACAGGTCAGTGGCATCACCTCGGGCACACCAGCTCCACAAGCTGCATATCGAGTGTGTGGCAAAGTCAGCAGAGGAAACGGAGAAGGAAAGCAGACCACAGTGCTGCATTTAAGTCAGTTTGGCCTGCCAATCCACACCTGAAAATCTGGGTCACTCTTTTTCATTCTGCCAGGCACATTTCTGAAAAAAACGTGGGCATGTCTCCATCCATCCTCCCACAGCTCCCATTGTTGATCTCTCTCTCACTTACCACTGGCAAACCCTAAATCTTACTTAGAAGATGAGATCTTTAATCTTGGACCAAGTGAAGCATCTTTTTTGATCTAAGACTTACAGTGGAAGAATTAAATTAAATCCCTGCCTGCCCTGACCTAGCTCCTAAATCTTACAAATTGCAAATGTTCCCTCTTGATTTACTTCCACGGCGTTTCTCAGAAAACAGATTATTTTATTTCTAGAAGTTTAATGTCCACCAACTTGGCATCTCTCAAGAGATTGTTTAGACTGACTTACACTGAAAGGGCAGGTTGAACTCCTGAGCAACGCTGGTGTTATGTCAGTGAAAGACTTAGTAGAGTGATAAACTATGGCGCAAACCCTTATCCTTGCCCGCTGTCTAAGTGAGAATATATACCATTTCTCACTATTCTGCAAGACTTCTGTATCTTAGAAGTGCTGCTCTGCTGAGTTTTAACATCTTGTTTTAATTTGCATAAGGATCACTGCTATCCACTCAGTGGATAGCCTCATAAGAATTTCAAAGGCTTTTGCAGAGTAACTGAAATGAGTGCAAATGACCACATTTGCCCAAAGGCATTCAAGTCCTCACTCAGGGAATCCATACACCAGCCACGCCATGTCTGGAGCAGAGGGTTTACTGCTTGCATAAACGTACCACTTGATTCATGCCTACACTCATGCAGCAGCTACTAATGCCATATGACTCTGGCCATGAAGGAGCCCTGTGGAGATAAACGGCAGCTATGTGGACATTATTCATGCTCATGCTGTTGGGTTTTCCACCTCTGACAGCACGCTGCCAAGTGAGTTTTGTGAAGCCTGAGGCTGGGAATAGCTCCTTCTTGAGAGTCTGTAAGGCAACACTCAGGTGCCGTGAACTCAAGTAGTTAGACATTTATAGGCATGGAAACTAACTTTTAGTCAGACTGAATTTAGATTTAACACACTTCAGATGGCTGTGTCTGGTCAGCCAAATTAAGCCTTGTACCAATAAGAAAGCATACAGGGTGCACCTTCTCTTCTAAAGCAGTAGTGCTAAATGCAGATAGGTACTGCTAATGCAGATTAATTCACAACAGAACGAAGTGTCTAGACAGGTGGATAAATCATGATAGCTTTTGAACAGGAACCAAGTTTCTATTGTTGTTTTTTTTAAATTATTCCTATGCATCATAAGCCACAGCCAGTTTAACCTGAGTGCAAGCATTTGTGTCGAGAGGAGAGTGCTGAAGCCTGCGAAGAAGACTGAGTGAGCAAACCAGGGACAGGAAGGCACTGGGGGAAAGCCTCTTGCCACAGCCACTCATGAAGCCTCACTCCCAGCCTTGCAGCAGCTTCTTCAAGCCCTGGTTCGGCACTCCCTCCTTATGTGGCAAAGCAGTTCAGTACCAGCTAAGAAGCAACTTAATCCCACATGATTCAAAATGGAGTTAGGCAGTGCAAAATTGAATTCTTTTAGCAGAGTCCACAGTTGTCCTATGGTGCTCTGCACCCTGCACACAGAGGACATTAGCTTGCTCAAGCCAGAGAGTTTAACAAGACAAGCTTAATTTCTGACCCTCCCCAATCGTCTTCTCCTAGGAGACAACTCCCTTGGGATACACAGTGAGAAAATACCCTTCTAAAGACTGGTGATACCTCTCCTCCCATATTTTTTTTTTAACGAAAAGTTATAAAGCATCACTCTTTAAAAAGTAATCAATAGCATAATAAAAATAAACATAAAAATAATAAGGACAATTGGAGGGGGAAGGAACAGAGAAGCTATATCCTAGTTGCTAGACGATGCAGAGAGGTTAAGAAGGTTATCTAGATGGAGAATGAAAAAAAATATATTTTAATTACACCTTTTCTATGCTTTTGATATTGGAGATGGATCTCTATTACCAATAATCTTTGCTTGCAGAAGAAGTAGATGAAGTGAATATCTAGCAAAAGAAAATTGTTCATGTACACATACAAAACTTGGGTTGAACTGTGAACAATCAAGTGCCAGAGCGACTTCCACATGTGGGTGCTGGAACAGATTGCTGTTTCAGCAGAATTCAGTCACTGCTAGTCACATTTCAGTGTTGCCTAACATGCAAAACACAAATATGCCTCAAGGATAGCTATCCTTATCTCGGTGGCAGAAAGTGAAGTGAATACAATCAAGATTAATCAAGTTGAAAAGGAAATGAATCAGTCAGAGGCTGGGTCTTCTCATCACCCAGGAGCCTGCTTGTTACACTCTGTGTACCTGTAGGACATGCAGAAGGCATGGACACACTGAACCTGCACAGTAACTCTGAGACATCATACAGTGCAACATGTAAGAAGAGCTGCCTTAACTTTGAACATTACTTCTGTTAGAGGTACCGAAATCCAGATTTCTGCCTGTAACTGTCAGAAACCAGAGAGTTCTCCCACACAGTCTTCCTTCTTTCTATTACACAACTCTGGTTAAAAAAAGGCCTATGTATCAAGCCTGAGGATGCTTTAGCTCTAAATTTGTGGTTTGTCCTATTTTAGTAGTTTTCCAATGCTGGCTTTTCAGTCCAAAGTCTCCAGTGACTCAACAATAAATGCAGAAAGTTATTTTAAAGCTCCTGAAGCCTTCCTCTTTTAATTTTGTAGGTTGGGACATAACTGCCCATAAATAATTACATGTGACATATCAAAGAATAGCTGTCAGCTCCTGCAGGGGCCCTCTACTGAACTAAAATGTTGAATAAAGCTAAGTAATAAAACAACTGCAGGGGAGGCTGTATCTAAACTTCAGCCAGAAGTGCAGCCCAGTTCCTGGGTAGGGGTGTAATTCTGACCATTTCAAACTATTTTGGGTTGCAAAGCCTCCTGCCTCTGCATCAGCACAAATGCTGATTCAGGTGGGAAGGAAACTAATCTCTGCTTTCACTGTAGTGAAGCTTGCAGGACTAGGGAATGGGACCTCAGTTGCTCCATAGAAATAAACTGCAGTGCAGGTGCAACATAACCTCTTTAGGTTAGAAAATACTTGCAAGTGCGTCATGTATCTGTTGCACACTGATTGTTCTGTCTAGGCATGGCATTTGTAAATAAGCATGGGAACACATTTGCAAATGAGTGTATGTTGAAAGTAAAGGCAAAAGGGGTGGGCAAACCTCAGGTTCCTGCAGCTGAACAGCTCTAGTGTAGTCTTAACTAATAGGCTAGAAATAGGCCAAATGTGTGCAACTTACCTTCTTCAGACTCAGCTAAGCCTGAGTGACTGTTCTGCATTCATGGCTAGGGAAATGAATGGCCCTTGACTGACAAGACAGGCAAATATTAGGAGAAAAGCCAATGTGTTCCAGTATGCAAGTGTTTATGCTAGAAGAGAACCTTCACAAGAGAAACATTTTCTGAAGTCCCATTTGGGCCCCTTGCACAGATAGACTGTAGAGCATTTGTTCATGGTAATAGAAAATATTAGATCAATTAGCTCAGCATTTCCAGTCTGAAGGTACTACTTCCTACAACTGAATATTGCAAAATCTGCATTTCAACAAAAGCACAGTTGCTTGTATGGGGCTGTTGGAAAGTACAGGTTTCTCTAACACTGTTTAGATCAGCTATCATTTTCTGCCTCAACCATGGGAGTCATCTAATGGGAAAAGTCATCACCGACAGGAATAGCTGTTGAACTGCCATATCTTCTACTGGATCTGCATGCATGGTGGATACACCACCTAGAAACAAAACCAACAATTGTACCCAGAGCCCCAGGTCTCAACCAACCTGAAGTCCAGACAGGAGTCTTGCGGCACTGAATTCTTTTACATTTTGAGAGAAGAGTCAGTCTGACTCCTGGCACAGGCAGAACTTAAAAAAGAACAGTCACCTTAGCTAGAAATGAGTACGCTGGTTCAGAGCTGGCATTCCCAGTACGGTGGGAGATGCGTAGCACTAACTCTCTTCAGGAAAGCTGAATGGTTAAGAAGGTCCAACACCCTTCCTGCTGGCTGGATACAGATACAAATTGATAGAGATATAACCTGGTCAACTTCGGCCTTCCCTAGTGGGGAAAAAGCGGTGTCGGTAGCAATCAGCTTAAGTGAAAGCAGAAGAAAAGATATAAGTTTAAATACGGATCTCCAACTAGAAAAGTCGAAAGGAAAGATCTGTCCTCCTTGGATTTGCATAAAAGATGGTATTACCAGTTTGCAAAGTCATAAGGTAATTCTTGTAATCTAAGGCTTTTTAAGAGACCTGAGCTTTACCAAAAAACTGTAGATCAAACTCTCCTCTGGTTTGATGTTTCTATAACAATAGTAAGTTCATAAAACAATACTATTTTGTTTATAAACCAACAGTAAGTCTGTTAACATTTAATTAAATAACTCCCATGTAATTCTTGTGTAAATTACAGCAGAATTATCCATTCTTTGAAATGAAGACAAATGGGCAAAATACTTCATTTTATCATGAACTGTCAAATCAATGTCATCAAAAGCTTCTGTTACCTCAGGGACCACTGAAGCTCCTCACCTTTGTGGAACACAGCAAGCAGTGGATTTTTAAGTTTGAGTAAGTTGTAGGCTAAGTTTGCACAGTACTTATGTCCCAGAGAAAGTAAAGGCAGTTCAGAACCTCTACTAATTGCAAGGTAAGAAGTGTCAGATGAAGCACTTGGCAACCATGGTTGATTTACAAGTACATGGCAGGCTTAAGAAGTGACAACAACAGGAACTAACAGTCTAGTGGCACATTCTTTTCTGACATTAATGTCGCCCAGTTAAAATAAATAACTTTTATTTCTGGAGTCACTAGCTCAGCTAGTAACTCTACATGTCTTGACTGTCATCTATCTGGACTTCTGTAAGGCCTTTGACACGGTCCCTCACAACATCCTTCTCTCTAAACTGGAGAGGTATGGATTTGATGGGTGGACTGTCCAGTGGATGAGGAATTGGTTGGATGGTTGCATCCAGAGGGTAGTGGTCAACGGCTCAATGTCCAGATGGAGATCAGTGACAAGTGGCATCCCACAGGGGTCCGTATTGGGACCGGTACTGTTTAATATCTTCATCGATGACATAGACAGTGGGATCGAGTGCACCCTCAGCAAGTTTGCAGATGACACCAAGCTGAGGGGTGCGGTTGACACGCCAGAGGGACGGGATGCCATCCAAAGGGACCTGGACAAGCTGGAGAAGTGGGCCCGTGTGAACTTCATGAGGTTTAACGAGGCCAAGTGCAAGGTCCTGCACCTGAGTTGGGGCAACCCCCAGTATCAATCCAGGCTGGGGGATGAAGGGATTGAGAGCAGCCCTGCCGAGAAG
>NW_008794492.1:17942-22026 GCF_000699145.1 Aptenodytes forsteri
GCAGGGGGGTTGGACTGGATGACCTTTAGAGGTCCCTTCCAACCCAAACTATTCTATGAGTCTATGATTCCATGACAGTCTGCCTTGACTTGGGAGACTTATCCCCAGCAGCATCTTTAAAATTTCAGCTTTAAAACTTGAGGCAAACTTCTAGGTATTTTCTAACCAATTAATTTACCTAACAGTGTTGTTATGTTTTGTATTGGCTTGGCAATAGGTCCCAAGACAGCTTATCCACTGTCTTTGCCAGTAAACCTCCGTTAAGTGCGTAACCAACCACAATCTTTACACGCCTTTTCTTGTTGCTTAACAAAGGGAAAGGAAACTGCAATCTGGTGAAAAAGCTGGAATCTGGGGTAGGTCATTCATTGGCCCTGCTCCCATTTACTTCAGTAGCAAAAGAGGAGATAAATTAAATATGACTTCTTATGGTCTTGACTTTCCCCAGCTTACTATCACTATCACTTATTTAATGCTGGTTGTAATTTAGCATGAAGTCTCATGCATGTGAATCACAGAACAATAAATGCTTTCTTCTGTTTGCAAGTTGCATTTTCAGATTCCAGAAAACATTTGTTCCTACTTCACTTTATATTCCAAATCTTCTTGAGGAAAATCATGCTTAACTGTAATCCTACCTTGGATTTAGCAAGGGCTCATGGAACTTTTGTTGGTATTTTGATCAAAAAACCTCTTGCTCAATGTTCTCCAGCAATTTGGGGTGTAATCTAAATGAAGAGTCTGATTTAAAAAGTGTATTCAAGTAATCCTTGTAAGACGACATAGCTGGCCAAGGGCAGCATGGCAAAACAGCTGCCCCAAAACAAATGCATGACTTTTGCCAGGGTTGGTATGATTTACAGCATGAGGTTCCTGGCCAAGGTTGCTGATTCTTGGGGCTGTGGAGGCTCAGCAAGCCTCTCATCCCCCAGAGACCCCGCATGTGCCGGTTCATAGCTAATCTCTTTCTTATTCCTACACTGTTTTCATCTATACAGTACAAAACACTGAGTAATATTTAATTAGAATGTCATTAATACAGTGGTATTTGGATGCTAAGGCTCTTTTTTAATTGGCTTGGTGTCTAGTGACCTTTAACTGTTCTTTTAAGTCTTGAGTTGCATCTCATTACCAAAAGACAGAAGGAAATGGAGGGGAAACCATTAGAGAAAACTGAAGAAGGGCTTGGGGAAGAGATTAACAACATGCACATGAATTTCACGGTTCTTAAAACACTCACTGGAAAAACAGCTGAGACATTTTGTTTATTGCTGACTATTAATACTGTTGCTATTGCAGCTGGACTCAAGAACTGCTGAAAACTATTGAGCATTTTGAGAAGCCACGGTAAGCATTTTTTCTTTAAAGACAATCCCACTTGATTTATGCTGAAGAATAAATTAAATGGAGTGGGCTCACTGAGTGCTATGCAATTTGGCCTTTTGATTATGTGCTTGAAAAAAGGTAGTGCTTTAAAAATAGGTAGTCTAATGCAGAGGTTGGCCTTTTTTCCCTACGTGGAACATGTCTGAGTCTCAAACAGCACACTGAAAGAAAGCTAATGATATTGTTTGACCCAAATCGTGTGCATCTCTGATGCATTTTGTTCACCATACAGAGAGATGCTACTACAATTTCCTTTCCACCTGTACATTTTCCATGGTAGGGAGGAGTTTCCATTTAACAATTAGAGCAGGGGTGTTTGCATTTCATTCTCAGCTCCGTTACTGACTCATTAATAAGTTGTTTCCACATCATGCACATATCCGTGTTGAAAGGGTATCTTCATCTTCTATAAAATGTTAAGAAAAACAAAATTGGACACAGCTACATTAGAATTCTGTATATCTCACTTTAAAATTCAGCTTATCATTGACTTCAGAGAAATGTTGATGTATACAGAGTAGGTTTTATAACGGTCTTTAGAAGACTAGGAAACAGAAATTCCTAGCTTTTACCACTAGGACTTCAAGAAAATGTAACAGACAGCATCAATCACCTACTCAAAGTTGGACGGTGAATTTAACCAAGGCATAAAGCAAGGAAGGTTTAAATTTTTGTCTGGCGAGTTTCAGAAACTGAAGGATGGCTTACTGAAGAGTAGTAATTTTATCTATTGTAACTAGAGGAGCTTTAATTTTCTTGCCAGAAGAACCTATGTACTTCTAGTGTGCATTACTACAGTTCAAGAATCCCGTTGCCTAAAGTGTATGTATTTCACAAATCAAAACTTCAGGGAAGAATGAAAATAGCCAGCCTTCATGAGTGGAGCTAGAACAACAGTCATTAAAGTAATGCACTGTTATACATAGTGACATTTCTGATGACATTCCAAAATCCCCAAAGAATTTACCCACTTCTACCAAAATAAAAGAATAAGAATTCTACATACCCTCCTTTGAGTTTCTTTTATGTTCCTTAGGAGAATTCCACATTGGCTATAAATTTTTGCCTGCAACATAAACATTTTGTAGTTTTTAATAAATTACCATCTTAATTTAAGCACTGTTTTTAGAATATTCCTCTATACTGCTCTCTCATCTCTTTTACAGTCAAAACAATGGGGGGGACATTTATACTATGTAGGCGCATGTGCTTCTATACTAATATTTACTCATAAATGTAATATGATTTACACAAGAGTGATAAACTTATATATTCCAGGTCAATTATAGTAGAATGTCAGAAAATGGCATACAAGTCCTTTTTGTGTATAAGATCACACACAAGAGTCACACCAATGCCATGTGAAAAACTTGTCTAAAGAGCCTCCTGTCTTCCAAAAATAGCTTAGCACTTATCATCCATGTACACAGCCCGCTCTTGGTTCCAAGAAAAAAAATCCCCAATACACGATTAGAGAACCGTCTTTCATTTTGCATGAGGTTTAGAAATATATTTGGGGAACAAAACTTGAATGAAAATCTTGCACAGCTCTTGAGATAAGTAGGTCAGCTTTAATAAAATGATATAGTGAACGTGAGGCCCTGTGCCAAAATCTTGACTTGAAAAGGCTAAAAATGTCAGCTTCTTCCTGCTCATCGGGGAGTTATAACTTCACAGCTGCACTTTCAGTTTTTAAACCAGGCAGTCAGTTTCTCCAAACCTTTCCTGAATTTGATTGATAGACTAACAAAAGTTTAAAAGGTAGGAGTGGAGGTACTCAGCTCATGGGCAGCACAGTATCTAAAAATAGCTGTACCTCAGGGAATTTTGCAGAGATAAGGGAGGGGAAGAATAAGGTCTGATCCAGCATCCAGAAAACAAATGGGAATATTGTCATTTGCTTAGTTAATATACAAGATCAAATCATTACATGACACTTCTAAAGAGTGCCAGTGTATTGAAAACAAAATACATTTATCTTAACAACAACAGCAGAAATATAAAGGTAATTATAACTGTGATTTTCTTCAAGATTGGCTTATGTAGCAACATTACTAAAGCCATATTCTTCTCAAATTGATATGCATCCCAATGTGCAAACGAGGTTCATCAGACAGTAGAAAATGATCTGTCCCTGTGTTCAGTGAATCTCATGTCAAAGAGCTCATGGTATGAAGCTTGAAGAAGCAGTTTTGGAAAAGGCATGCTCATTTTTATAAAGCCAAGCAGTTGCATGTGAGTTTTGTGCACCAGGCTTAAGAAAGAGTTGGTTCCTAGAAAAATCACGAAGTTCTTTTTATTTGCAAGAGCAACTATAAAAGCATCTCAGTTTGCTTTATGGGTCACATTCTGATTTGTCTCCACATTAGAAAAGCACTAAAGACATGTCCCAGAGAGTTGTGGTGAATGGAGTTACATCCAGTTGGCGGCCGGTCACGAGCGGTGTTCCCCAGGGCTCAGTTTTGGGGCCGGTCTTGTTCAATATCTTTATCAATGATCTGGATGAGGGGATTGAGTGCACCCTCAGTAAGTTTGCAGACGACACCAAGTTGGGCGGGAGTGTTGATCTGCTCGAGGGTAGGAAGGCTCTGCAGAGGGACCTGGACAGGCTGGATCGATGGGCCCAGGCCAACTGTATGAGGTTCAACAAGGACAAGTGCCGGGTCCTGCACTTCGGCCACAACAACCCCATGCAACG
>NW_008794492.1:22471-46068 GCF_000699145.1 Aptenodytes forsteri
CTCTACAACTACCTGACAGGAGGTTGTAGCGAGGTGGGGGTCAGTCTCTTCTCCCAAGCAACTAGCAATAGGACAAGAGGAAATGGCCTCAAGTTGCGCCAGGGGAGGTTTAGATTGGATGTAAGGAAAAATGTCTTTCCTGAAAGAGTGGTTAAACATTGGAACGGGCTGCCCAGGGAAGTGGTGGAGTCCCCATCCCTGGCGGTATTTAAAAGACGAGTAGATGAGGCACTTAGGGACATGGTTTAGTGGACATGGTGGTGTTGGGTCGACGGTTGGACTTGAAGATCTTAGAGATCTTTTCCAACCTCAATGATTCTATGATTCTATGATTCTACGTCTTCCCCACCTCCGGAGCCTGAAACACTTAGCAAGTGCTCTGAGCTTATCATGCCTTGAACAACAATCCTCTTGGAGTAAAAACACATCCTCCCTCATCATAAATCAATAGAACAGAGATCACAAGAGCTAACACTGTATCAACGTTTTAGGACAAGACTAAAACTGCTCTGGTAGCAATGATCAAGCATTTTGTTTACTGGTGTTGACAGCCTGTTCCAAAGAAGAGGCTAGTAGAGGTGGTTGACTTGTTTCTTTCTGCTCTCTTCACAGTCACTCCATATTCCCAAAACTATTTATACCAACATCCAAGAGACCTGAAATACTGGAACTAAGCTACTATGTTCCTTCAGTCCCAATCTGTTTGTTGAACTTAAAAAAAGAAAAACAATTATTTTCTTCAAATGTTGAAAAATGTCTGTGTCATAAAATCTAATGCAATTGTGGGTACAATTGCAATCAATGATAATAGTTCTCCACCTTCTCTATCCTCATTAAGACAACTGGAAGGCAAGAACAGCTGGACTCTGTGTGGCTTTCATTTGCAGCTGGGTAGCTTGGGTGGTACAACCCCATTTTGAAAGCTATTGAAAATATGAACGTTTCAGAACAGATCAAAGGATCGGCACAAACTTCCTAGATGTGTTCCTCTGAAGACAGATTCACAGACTGCTTCAAATCATCATATGACCCCACATAGGATTATATGAAACCACCTTGTTTCCAGTCCATATGGTGTTACGCTTAATAAGATGAGAAGCAGACTGTAAAACCATTATCTGCTTCTGGTATAATCTAATTAAGGGTAAAGGTTTATGTGCAGTATCTGCAAACCTAGCTGTAAACTCATAATGTACTTTAGTCAGTGACTGAATAAGTCAAATCATCTCTGCCTTTGGGAAATTTTATTCTTATATACTCAGAAACTCTGTAGATAAAAGAAACTAAAACTCTTCTTTTTGTTTAATAACTGAAATTAGCAGAAGGACTAGTTAACAGCACTTAGCTGTGTACCTTGATGCTCCTTACCATTCTAACAATTCCAGATTACACTATCTTTAAACTATATAGTTATCAAAGATTCTTTTTAACTCATTAAGAATAAAATTGAAAACAAAAATCCTAGAGTAAATTCATTTCCTGTTTGATGGCTTTGAATATTTCTTTTTTCTTTTATTGTGCACAAGCTACATTGATTTTTTTGCTACGGTTCTTAAACCAAAAATAGAAATTCTTGAACAATCAGTTCATATAGTTATCACTGATATTATTGTAATTTAACAACTTTAGGGCACTGTAACATTATAATGTTTTTAGTATACACTTGTTGAGCTTAGCTTCATACAGAATATATGTGACATTTTGGATCATTTATTTCTGTAGGGATGCATATACTAAGTTGTCCTTTATTCATGAAAATGCAAGACCAGTCTAAGACCATTCCTGGGTCCAGAAACATACTCCTTTCCCCATTGTGGAAGTATTTTATCCTCTGAAGACAAAAGACTTCAACCACTAAGTAGCAGTTTGGGGTACCAGTCACAATTTCAATCATGGCTTGACTAGTCCTCTTCCTATCTAGACTAAACAACTAGAGGAGAAGCCAGATCTATCCCAGTGTGATGTATGTATGCATGAACTGTTGTATCTCATCATTTGAGTTGTATGTTATAGAAGGTACTATAGCAGGAACCACCCAATCCAACAGAGGACAAGCCTCACAAGAAACTGGGCAAGTGCAGTGGTAACCCAAGCTGAGCTGGCTTTGGAGCCCGACAACTCAACACAACATGCTGTCTCTCCTGTCCTGAGTAATCACCGTAACAGATGGAGCACAAGCCATGGACTAAATTAAGTCAATGGACATTTATGGACATTTGATGAGGGCGGTCCATAAAGTAAGGGAACGATATAGGCATATATAACAAAGGATGGGAAGTGGGGTGGTGGCTGATGAGGATCTCTTGGATAGTGGAGGACCTGAGCATGATGCAAATGATATGGAATAGGAGGTGGAGATTGTACTGGGTCTGGCTGGGACGGAGTTAATTTTCTTCACAGCAGTCCATAAGGTGCTGTGTTTGGGATTTGTTACTAAAACAGCCTTGACAGCACGCTAATGTTTTTACTATTGCTGAGCAGTGTTTGCACAGTGCCAAGACTGCTTCTGCTCCTCACGCTGCCACCTTGCCCTCTTGTGGGCAAGGAGTTGGGAGGGGACACAGCTAGGACAGATGATGTGAATTGATCACAGAGATACTTCAATCCACATAATGTCATGATCTGCAATAAAAGCTCAAGGAAAGGAGGAGGAAGCAGCAACACTCCACTTGCCAAGCAGCCGTCACATGTGCTGAGGCCCTGCTTTCCAGCAAGTGGCTAAACAGCTGCCTGCCGGTGGGAAGTAGTGAATAAATCCCTTCTTTGCTTTCCTTGTGCATGCAGCTTTTGCTTCACCTATTAAACTGCCTTTATCTCAATGCACAAGTCTTCTTGCCTTCCTTCTATTTCCTCCCTGTCCTGCAGGAGAGGGCTGAGTGAGTGAGTGGCTGCGCAGGTGCTTAGCTGCTGGTCAGGCTCAACCTACAACATCCAGAAAATTCAGAATCCCAACCATGCATTGCCATGGCACCAGTCAGGTCCTAAGGGAATGAAATCCAGGTGAACCACCTCAGAAAGGCTCATGATTTATTCTGTGTTCTAATGATTTTTGCTGTGCTGCCCATTAAGGCATTCAGATGTATTGGCACCTGTAGGACGTCAGTGGGAATTCCTGCCTCTGGATTTTTCATGTCACATTTTCCCTCTAACCTCTCTGGCTGCCAAGATATTATTCTCAAAACCTGGCCTTTTCTAAAGACTCCTGGACCTGTTATTTTCAGTGCTTGAACACACCTCTGTCAGCAGGACAGATGAGCACTGAAAGAGTGGTGTTTTGGTGGAAAAAAACAAATAAGTCTGGGAAAGAAATGTAGCCTGTGATTAGTTTATGCAATTATTCCAGTGCCTTAATCAGCTTTCTTACTAAAAAAAAAAAAAAAAAGAATTAAGCACAGATACAACTAACTCCTATTTGAAGCCCCTGCAATGTCAAAAGTGCTCTTGGAAGATCTGTGGGAGGGACATGGGTGTGCAGGGAACTGGCACTGGACAGTTTTGCCCTCACTTGGGGAAAAGAACGTCATCTGCCTAGAGGAAATTCTCTCTTGGGGCTCCTTTGCTATCATTAATCTTGGGGCTTAGCTTTCAGGGTTTACAGTTTCACAGCACAGAACAAAACAAAAGCCTTATAATGCATGGTGTGGCAGACCTTGCTTAAGCAATGAGATGTGACAAGTCATGAATTTTTGTGAGACTATTAGCACACCATGGAGGGTGTGATAACATGAAAGGCTGAAGGTCAAAAGCAGAGTCACTTTAATCACCCAGAAAGTATCCTAATTATCCTGAAGTGCATTTCCTGGTCTGTCTCATACTGCTGTGAAGCAGAAGGGGTTCAGGCAAATACAGTTCAAGCTGAGCATTTACTGGGCATTAAGAGTGCTGCACCTTACCTCCCCAATTGCCAGTGAGCAAGCACTCATTTATTACCACACTCCTGAGCTAAATCACAGCTTGTGCTATAAACACAACTTACCCCACAAAAGGTTCACATTCTTACAGACAAGGTTATATATATAGTTGGGTATCTGTTTTCCTTCCTTTACCAGCATCAAGTATCCCAAAGTAGCCTCTTTTGGTGCTAGATGTAAAATTTCTTTGTTGTAGCTTCATATAGGAGAAACAACATCCAACAGACTGTATGACTGATAATTAGTCATATGAGCACTATAATATACATCTTTGAAGAATTAATTCAGTATTTAGCTGTAGCATCTGATACACTATGCCAACAAAAATCCATAAACACCTTCCAATGTCAGTATTACACCTCATCATATGCTATGACCATTTGGACCTCCACTGCAGCATCAGCTCTAGGACACAATTCTGTCCTTAATTACAGAACAGGAATCTCTGCTTTCTTACAAGAATTGAGAGCAGCATCAATTAAGAATGTGAGAGTACAGTCAGATTCATTCCTGTAGACAGCAATGGAGCTTGGTCACTAGCTTGGCAGAATGCATCAGAATTTTAAATGTACGAGTCTGAACTTTGTAAGTGATTATCTTAAGATTTCATACTTTGCTGGCTCCATGTATTTGCCCAAACCAAATACCTAATTCTGCTGATAGCTATTTATGGTACTGTCATATACAGAAACTTACATTTTAGACATGATTGGACCACAACTGTAAAACAAGGCAGTGCAAGAATTTTCAATTTCTTGCATTTGAGAAGGCTGTTTTACAGGTGGTCTAAATACACGTTTTGAAGGGTTTTAAAAATGTGTTTAGTCCTATTCAAGAAGGGCAAGATGACAGAAAACTTTCTTCCATAGAGAGAATGTAACTTTCTCTGATGAAGTCTATTAGCCAAAAGCAAGAGACTTGAACCTTCAAACCTTGTGCTTTGCCCAAAGGATGCATCTAATCAAAGCAGGTTTTGCACAGGTACACTTAACTGGTAGATGTAGTCCAAAACATGTCTCATGATAGCAGGATGCATATGTAACTCTTAGAGAATGCACAGACTCCTCTGGCCCAAAACCATCCAGAGCACCTCTCACTTCCTCTGAGATAAGCAGAGTGCAAGAACAGTGTAACATAATTACTAATTAATTTACTGTAGAAATCTTAGATAAAAACTACCTCATTGCCAATTTGTTAAATTTTGCAGTCTGATGTGTCAAAACAGAAGCCGGCTGTGTCTCCTCCTTGCAAGCTGAAAATTGCATCTCTGCATCCTTCATGGCTGCAAATGAATAGTATGTTCACATGGTACACTTCTCTTGTGTACCATGCTGTTTTTTCTTGTCACTGTTCAGTAACTGCACTTCACTCACAACTTGACTCTCATGCTACTGATTTAAATACCACGCAGTGTAGATTCCTAATGCAGTTTCGAACAGGAAAGAAAAAAAAATGAGATTGATGATAAGCAAAGAAATGAAAACTTTCCTAGAAAAACTCCCCCAGCATGTCCTGCATGTGCTGGGAATTGGCAAGTTGGCAAACTCTGACTGAAAAATCAAACCTAGACAGTTACTCTTGCTGTTGCCAAATTTAAGCCAGGGTGAGTAACTGAACTACACTACAATACTCTCAATTATTAAAGTTCAGCTTTGGCTGCCTTTGACCCTGCATACTTGGCTAACCCACTTAGGTGCCATGTCAAAGCCTGTGGCCATCCTGGACCTGTGCAATGTGAGTTACAGTCCTGCTACACCAGCCAGTCCATCCATATCCCAAAGGACACTGGTCTCCACTGAGATGTTTGCCCTTGGAGAGAGGTTTTCACAAATGTAAAGCAGCTAAAACATTGCCCCAATTCTCTAAACCTCATGAGTGATTCAGCACTGGATAAAAAGTGACTGGTGACCCTGTTTTCTGAAGAATACTCTTTATGTACCTGGCACAGTGAATCTATACCACTGACAACTCGTTTTTAAGAGCAAGGATTGTTCTCTGTCTGGTGGCATGTTGAGGCAGGAAGCTTTGTTTTGCCAAGCTAGCAGGAACTGAAGGGATCCCTCCATTTTGAACAGTGCAACAGAACGGGTCCCAGAGAAGGTTATTTAAGTGTCTGTGGAGGTCAGGTAAAGTTTTGCCCAAGCAGAGCTTATGCTGGCTACCACTGTGCCGAGCAGTTTGTCTGTAACTGACGTGCTAGTGTCAAATGTCATGTTGCTCAGACACACACCCTCTCAAAAAAATTCATTTATTCTGGCAGGGCAGTAAATAACTGTTTTTCTTTTTCTCACTTACTTAATTGGATTCTAGTTACTCTAAGATATGAAAATATTTTTAGAACCTGTCCATCAAGATTTGCCAGGAGAGGATGAACCTGCCATTTAAACCTGCAATGCAATACATCGCATGCAGAAACTGAGACAGACTTCATGGATTTATGCAGAAGCAGCAGGAGGCTAGAGATGACAGCAAAGCACTGGTCTGCAAGATCTTACCTGCAATAGCTGGTGAAAGGATGACTGCTCCTCATGGGTAAATCTCTGTGTCCCAGAAGCTAGCACTTGAGTGGGCAGCAGTAGGGTAAAACATGGTGGGGTATCTGCACAGCACTGAACATCCACCAATTTTTCATTCCGTTCACTGTCGTATGCTGCTAGGATTTCCAAGATGGAGGTTTTCCTCTTCTGTCTGTCTGTGCCATTGTAAGTGCTTCCTATTTCTGAAACAGCAAGGGTCCTTCTGGTGGCTTCTAAAACGAAAGGTTAGAAAAAAACCTGAAACCATCTTCTGCACCTGGACTTGGATGGGGAATAGATATCCATCGTCAATGTTGGGCTACAGCCATTTCAAATCTCAAGACAGCAACCATCTCCTTTCCTCCCTAGCAGCCTGTGTGCCTGTGCAAACTGTCCTGGTAAAGTGGCATTCTGCTAGTAACCTCTTTTCCCTGGCATGCACTCCTGGCATAATGAAATACCTGTCCTGAGGCATTCAGGGGACCTGGAAATCCTTGCAAACTACAGGGAACTGAGGAAGACACCAGTTGATATTTTGCATCCAATCACAAAAGAAGAGTTTTGCAAACTTGCCATTTTCAAGCTGTCTGCTAAAAATTGGCAAGGATCAACCAGACAAGGTATTTCAGAGATTTTCACTGAAGCCCAGGAAATAAATGGTAGTCTTCTGAAATGCCAGAACTGTGCATGAATACTTCCTCCTCTAAGAGAATTAATTATTCTGGGAACGACATGGTAAGGCATGAAAGAGTTTTGACAGTTTATTCATCAGTTCTACTAACAAAACAAAATAATATTTCACAAAAAGACAACACTAATTTCTTTTAGAATCTGTTTTTCTTCACTGACTCTCTCAGGTTAAACAAATCCACTTTATTCCCACTCACTAGCTACCAGATACCTTGAATTCTGTCAGAACAGTTACAAGTCTAAATATTAAGACACACTGTTCACTATTTAGAAAAGAAAAAAAAAGGGTTAAATTTATGACAGGATCTTAGAAATCTAATAATCAGTAAAACCACGTTACAGAGAGGCATAAGCTAGAGGCAACACACAGCATGTAGCTCAGGGAATGAATAAAAACCCAAACATACAAGTGTGTTTAGAGCTGTGAAATTTAAAAATTATACAGTATGTGTATTTCACACTCAAGCTGTGGCATTCATGCGCTAAGGGGAATTACCAGACCTTGATGACATCAGTCCTTCCTAAGGAGAAGAAAGCAAGTTTGTAATTGTTTGATGAAGATTTGTTTGACTCTCAACAAATGATTGCCAACAGAAAATGTCATTTTGGGGGAAAAAAGCCCTGACTTCAGAAGACATTCAAAATGCTTTCATTTCAGTTAGAACTTGTTTTTCACAGCTTGTGAAAACTCAGTTTCAAAATGTGTGAAGTACAAAGAAGGCAAGGACTGGATTGCTCAAAGAAAGAAGGAACTATTTTTCAAAATCAGGTAACACAGGGACCAAACAGAAAGAAGGTGGGGCTTCTGGGTGTGGATTTGCAGAAACTTGGTACTTCTTGGCTATGGTCATGCACTAATGTCTTTCGTGTCACTGCTGATTTGGGCAGTCTCTCTCTCACAGACATTTTTTTTCTTTTATGCTGCTGGACTTCAGGTGGATTAATGCCCCAGAACAGCTAGCTTTGTCGTACAGCCTGAAGGAGAAGATGAGTTGTCATTTCTCAAAAATGGTAAACCGTGTCCTGCTCAGGTATGAAATGAAACTCTACATTTAGTCTAAGAGCCCCATGGCACAAGCTATTCCAAGGACCTTGTGTAGATCCTGAAAAGCAACCAGCCAAGCCTTTGAAGACAGGAGCCCATTTCTTTCTGGATCAAACACGATTCAGTTTAAGGTGATGAAGCTACACCACCAAAACAAAGCTAATGGAAGAACTAAATTTACATCTCTCTTTAGAAGTGCTGCTGGAAGCATAAAAGACCAAACAGCTTCCCACTAACCAGTGCGTTTCCATCCTAATCTGTTCCATTCAGAACCTTCAGATGAAATTCTCAGAAAATTGTTATTTTTTCCCCTTTAGACATGAGCAAAGATACAAATCCACAGTCAGTGAAGCAAAGGTACTCAGTGCAAACCTAGATTAATAAAAAATGCTGAAGACCTGTTAACTGATATAGTAATTTGGGTGACTTTGAACTTTCCCCAACTACGTCCAGGGGAGGTATGGAGAAGGCAGAGCCAGACTCATCCCTGCTAAAGAATAGGAGATCTCTCGTCACCCCAAAGGTGATCAAACACCAGAACGGGGGCCTGGAGAGGCTGTGGAGTTTTCAGCCCTGCAGATATTTGAACTCAGCTGCCCAAGACCCCGAGCAACCTGAATTAGCTGGCCATGCTCTGAGAGGGGGATTAGACCAGACACCTCCAGAGGTCCTCTCCAACCTGAATTGCTCTATCAGTTCTACCTCTTACAGTCAATCAATTCATGCATCCATCAAGCTGCAATGGAGTATAATTCTATCATTGCTTTTTTACCATAACATTCAGCTTTAAGCACAGGAATTTTGACTTAGCAACATTCAGCGAAACATCAGGATCCTTCAATAAAGGATATAAATAGCTCCCATACAAAGGGTCTGTTTCTCCTCCCCTGCTGTCTTGTTACACGGAAGGAATCAGTCCACCAGGAACCACTTTCAATGGGTCCATAAAATAACAATGATCTTTTTGAAGACCCCTGCTCAGGTAAATGCTGCGCTGGCAGATTTTGTGAGGGAATGGTAATTTTGCCAAACACTTTCAGCTAACAAGCTGCTAGAACAGAATCAACATTGCTGAATAATTTAGTGCTGCTAAACTATTCTACCACCTGCATCTATTATTCTCCCACTTCACAACACTGTTCCTCCACCTGAGTAAGCCAAAACCAAACTCCCTACTTATTCTTGTGCAAACAACAGGAGCTGTGGCCTATTCAGTTTTACATATGCCATTAAAATCATTAATACATTTCTTTTCCTCGACTGTGACTGCAAATAAAATGCTAGGACTACACAACAAGAGACAAAACTGTGTGCTCAATTATTGAGAATACATAACCGGCTGTCATGGTATTCTGACTCTCAAAACAGTCTAAAGTAGGCCAAGACATCCATTTGTCCTAAAAAACAACTTTTATTCATCTTTCATAAGAACATTTTTTAACTGATAGCTAGAACCAATATAAATCCTGTATCACCCGAATTCACTGTACGCAGTTTTTGATGGTACTTGTGTTAGACACCAACCAGAAGCATGCTGCTCCCTTAGCCTGGCCTTCAGGTCACAGTCCTGCCACCCATTTGCTGTGTGACATAGAGGAAGAGTTTGTTTCCACTGCTGTCTCCATCCTCACTCTCCGAAGACCAAGAGATATATTCCCTGACGTGACGGTTTTGGGGCAGGCTGCTAGCAACTAGCAACCCACCTCTGTTCATCACCTTTGGAGGTCTTCTGTAAACACAGTCTATTCTGTCCTGCAGGATGCAATCTGGATGGTTTAGCAGTGTGTTTGGGAGTGGTTTTGGCAGGACATAGGCATTCCCACTTCTCTGCTATGGCTTCCCAAAGGAACCTCTCTGCCTTCAATCTTGACTTGGATTCTTTTGTCTCTTTTGACTCATTAATAAACCTCGACAAAAGTAATGCGAACCTTTCACTATATAGTTAACAGCACCTGAGGAAAAGGAAGTCAGGCTTCATTATAAATCAGTACTTCACAAATGAAAGTCAAGGCCCTCTTTGCAAAAATTAATCAATCCACAACTTTTCTCAGCCTGTCTGCCTTTTGCTAATGGTTTTCAAGATCATCTGAGAGTTTTGCAGTCAAATACTTCATTTTCTCTTGATGTTTTGAAGAATGAAGCAACACATATGCAGAAAATACCACTGGCATACAAATCAAAAGTCATTGAATAAAGTGAGATTGATCCTGGTTTTAGACAAGTCTCAGGCTCTCTGCCGATACCAACAGATGCTGCAGTATCAGTTACATTCTCCAAGTTGTCCTGACAGCACGAGACAGACAGCCAAACAAAACACCAGGAGAGCAGCCACAGACCTTTCCTCCACCTACTGTCTCCTTTCCTGTTGAAAATGAGATAGGCAGCCCACAAAGCAAAAGCTGCTGTCAAACAGGGTTTGTAATGACGCTGTAATTGCTTTAGATTGTGCAATTAAAAATCAAGAACACTTATGTCCTTTGACAGAATCACTTTTTTGACTGCTGCAAACCAACCATTAATATTTCCACAAACTTCTGGGAGGAGCAAATGGCATTTAGTAGCTATTTAGGAACATTTCCTATGGACAGCAAGGTTACCATACAGCATCAGGATCAGCTGTAGGCACAGCAAATTTTTGGACAACAGTGTAAGATCCTAAGGGCACCAAACTTTTGCTCAGTCCCATAGTTTCAAACCTTCAGACTCTGATTCTGTCATTGCCGACATCCTGAGGAAAATCGCCCTGGGCTGTCCCTAGATGTATTGTGTTTCACCTAGCACATATGTGTGCTGATGAAAGAGCTTTGAGATGGAGGGAATCCAATCTCCATTCTGCAAATGAGGAAAGACTCTGAAAGACCTGCAGATAATTTCCCCAAAAGGCAGGGCAGGAAACAGATACTCGTTCTTGGTTTTCTTACGGCTTCTTCATCAGTCCACAACAGGTCCAAAGAGGAGTTACGTGTTCAGGGCCTGTCAGTTCCAAAAGCACATCTGATGGGTGAGCCTGGTTTACTGTTTCATTTCCACCGTTAGCAGAATCTTGGCATTTTGCTGAGATCAGCAAAGGCATTTCAAGGAAAAGTTTCCTCTCATGCTTCCCAGGTGGGAGGACAGTGGTCATGCCTTAAAGCACAGGATTTTAGAGAAAAACACCTATGTCACATGAAAGAAGCCTTATATATATATACATATGAGGACAGCAGCTGTATTAATTTCACCAATGGTAATAATTTCTGCAGGCTCCACCAGGAACATATTGTCTGAGAAGGTACAAAAAATGGAAATCTACTTTTACTTCTAGGTGCCTTACTGTACATTTCCTTAAAATGTGTTTGCTTCAAAAAAGTCCCTTCAATTAATCACTCCAGATGGAAAGGCAATTTTCCTTCCATTGTGGTTCACTGCCCTTTTTTCATCTGCCTATAGTACACAGCTTCTAGCTATTATCTCCCAGTAGATTGTCTTGCACTGGATATCAGGTACATTGCCTTGGAAGAAAAGTTGTTTTCTATTAATAATTTTTTTTAATTCTTGCTAATGTGCTACGCTGCTGACATTAACAGAAACATTATTGCCCAGTAATGAGGTATTGCCACATTTCACTGCACTGTGACATTACTACTGCTGTTGATTCACTTAGTGCCCTAATCATCACCATCTTTCTCCATAGATAGCAATTTCACATGGAAAGATTTCATTCTTCTTTGACATTAAAATACACTTCCACTTTTCCTAGTCCACACTGAAAGAGTCTAATTTAGTCAGCCCATTTTTCTTTAGTATACCTGTTTGCAACGAAGTCGGTCTTTGTGAATGGAGAGCTACACTACCACTACCTTGCAGCTTGCACGGCTGCTCACACCCATCACTGAGTAAGCAGAGTGAAGCTCTCCTGCCTCGTCTGCAGCAGTACAAGTACCACAAAAGCAGAGAGCAATGGCAAATTGTGAACTCAGTTTCTTAGCAGCACCTTGTAGCCCTCACCTAACATTGCTTGGTTTTGGCAAAGTTCTTGTAACACGATCTCAGTTCTGACCTGATGAGAGTGACCAAGTCCTCCCAGATTTGAGAGAAATACCATGGGCTTCGTGGGGATGGAGATGCAGTGCAGGGCAGTGGAGTGGTTCACCTCACCCTCCCTCCAGAGCAAGGAGAGGGAGAGAAATGGCTGGGGCAGGCAGAACAAGTGCTCAGCACACGCATTGCTCAACAGAGGAAGCACCACTGGAGGGAACGCTTGCACTCTCTTTGCTCTTTGTCTCAGCCATGGTGTTCCCAGGACAGGAGAGAGATGTTGCCACTGCTTCCTCGCTGTGGTGCAGTTCCACCACAGACTGTGCTCTCCAAAGCCCTGGGAGATGGTGGCCTAAGATAACATGTGATAAACTGGACCATCGGATTGAAGGTGTTAAAAGGTCACACGGTCAGAAGAGAGGGCTGGGCATGCCAATACCATTAAACACACCAGGAAGATTTAGTCAATCTGCCAAGAAATTGGGGAAGCTGGGGCACATCCTGCAGCTGGGCTCTGCACTGGGCTGGCTGCCATCAGTCCTCGTAGCAATGGTGCCATGTATACCACAGCCTGGAAACCCCTGAGCTGTGCTTCTGCAAGTTTCTGACGAAGAATGAGCATGTTGTCTGCAAGATATGCCTGAACTATCTCAAAATTTGCTAATTCAGATACCCATGGCAACACAGATGCAACAGAAAGACAGCAGCAGAGGTGAATACTCCATGTATAAACCAAGCTGCTTGCCTGGATTTGATATTTCACAGTTATGCTGTTACAAGAAGATGGCTTAGCGGGCTTTAGACCGTTCTGACCATGCCTACATGAGCTATGCCCACATCCTGATTGTAACATAATCCTGTGCTGTATCCATGTATTTTCTGTATTTTGGTGTACTGACACTTATATAGCTGATTGCAAAGAGCACCAACTAAAAATTCTTGCAGCTGCCTAAGTTACTCAGAGGACAAATACTTACTGTAAACTCTCACACACAGTGCATCTTTGACTGGACACAGTTCAATACTGTGTGAAGGGCACAAAGCAGCTTGTGAAAGAGAAATTACTATTTCCTCATAATATCAGGGGTGCCTCACAAGCATGAAAATTGGAACAGAGATAAATATGAAAGGTCAAGAAAAAATCCCAAACTCTTCACTTTCCAAGCAAAAACCTGACAGGTTCTGAAAATATAAAAGCCATCTGCCCAGGTCCTGGAAACGTGCATTTTACTCACAGACAAGGGGAAGACCTATTTATTTTAAAATCTGTATTTTTTCCATGTTCAGGCTTCTCCTGGGACCTCATATAGTGTTAATAAAATCTTTTGCTATTCTGGAGATAACATCAGAAATGCATATATGCTCCAAAATACAAGAAGTTTATATTCACTAAACTGAAAGTCACCACCTTAGATAAAATCTGCATGCATGAAAGAAAAAAGTTTCTCATTTGCATTAAATTACCCATAAAAAGCCCAACATTATAACTCAGTGTAGGCCTGCTGAATTTTCAGTGTATCAAAATTAATGATATACTTCAGAGCAATTTTGCATGAGCCAGTGACTTTTCTCCTTAACAGGTATATTTAAACATTCAGATGCTCTGGAGAATTACATTATTAAACGTGCTGCAGAGTATATTAAAAATGGACTGCTACTGAACGTTTGTTTGTTTTGCATAGCAATTCCCTTTCTGACTCTTGCTAATGATCATTGCTATTACTTCAGTCTGAATCACTTAATCATCTGACTGGGGGGAGAGGGGGAAGGAAAAAGAAAGAAGGAAGAAGAAATCTCACCAGGCTGAGCAATGCCTTTGGTCAACAGAGAGCAGGGACTTTCACAGAAGTCGGCTGCCTCCTTGGGTTGTTGCTCTGAGATGGTACCACCAGCCTCAAGAGGCTACAAAAGGCTACAGTCCTACTGCTTGGTCTGCCTGTGCCAGCATGCCAGAAACCCAGCCATGATGTTGCTACTGAGAGACAGTCAGAGCATGCACAAAGCGCTGGCGTGAGAAGGTTCCCGCATCCAACAGTAGCAGCTCTTCCCTGCCCTCACCTCCTCATCAGCAGCAGAAGCAGCGAACTCACCATCCCACAGACTTCTCTCCCCAGGTGTCATCTCTTTCACTCTTATGCTTGCAGATATTTTCCACATTTGCTTTACAAGCTGTACCTCACTAACACCCATGCAGTATGGAGATGTTCAGTCCATATTTAAAGAATAAAGGAGAGAAACAGAGAGATTAAATTACCTGTTTAAAAAAAACCCCAAAACACATAAAACTCACATCAGTGCAGATATAGAGGATTTCAAAGGCGTCATTGTATCACTACACTCTTGATCATTGATCCACAACTGCATTTCATCCTGTGGTGACACACTATTGGGTGCTTACATTTTAGCTTGTCCGTTAAGTAGCATCAGACTTTGCCTTCACCCACGCCTCCTGCTGAAGCACACACTGCGATGAAGAACAGGCTGCCCGACAGCCACCGATGGCCAGCCACACACGGCTTAAAGCAAGAAGGACATACGGGCTGCAATGTACCTCTTCACAGGAACAACACACCATGTTATCCCTGGACGTGCAGCAGTCTCGCAGTCACCACATCAAGATGTTGGGACGTGGTGGGTCCTGGCCAAGGATTTGTTGCCCCTGGAGGCCGTGCACTATAGGAAAGCAGACTGAACCACCACCACCCAGCAGTGTGCGGACAGGGGGGTCCTTCAGGCACCCTCGGCACAGCAATGATGCAACAAAGTTGTTGCTACCACCAAAGCTATGTTTTACCCGGGACCCTCTGCAGAGTGAGGGTGTTAACTCATTAACTGCAGCCCGAGCTCTCGGTGTACACACAAAACTCCCTCAGCCCTTGGGTGCCCAGGACACCTCTCAAGGAGAAGGGGGGACATGACCAGCGCGCCCACGGCTAATGGCTGCCTTCCCACAAGATGGCACCCCCGGGGTGAGGCGTAGGGGCCCACCATCGCACCTGTGTGGTGTTAGTTGTCCCTCTAGGGTAACCTGTTAAAGAAGGACAAGCAGGTGTTTAAAAAGACACTGCAGTTGTGAAATAGCTGACAGGGACCATGACAGCATTACCCCGCCATCGAAGCTGGCCTGTGCGGGAAGCCATTGGCAAGCCGCATGGCACGGTGCTTCCGCATGACTCACAGACACTCTCTTTTGCCAGGCTCTTCACCTGCTCAGGCAGGAAATGGCTGCAGCAGCAGGACTCATCGCTTCCGAGCTTGCTTGGCCAAGGTGGGCACTTCAGATCTATCCGTGCTGGAAATGCTGCTCTGCCTGCATTCCCCAAGCTGGGAGGTACCAGTGTGCGCAACTTCTAGGAAATGGGGGGAAAAAAGAGGTGTTTCTACAGAAATAAACCAGGTTACTCCAGAAATATCAATAAACCTGTAAAACACTTGAAATTTATTATGATAGAACTGTGTAGAATAATACTAGCTATTTAAAAGCTATGTACTTCACTGCTCCTCCCAGCTCTCCTTCTTCTGGGATACAGAATGAGCCACACTTTTCCATGTTCTCCTTGGTGATCAGGCCTTCAGCTAAATATAGAGAATTGAGTATACACAAATGGACAACTGTTTGAAGTAGACTGAGGTGATGCAGAGTATCTTTGTTTTGGCATTGAATAACAGAAAAACGATCTGCCTGTAAAAGACCTGCATCGGAGGAGCTGACATCTAAAGAGCACTGAGGCCACATAAATAGATTTTTATGGTCTATAAAGTGCTACAAGCACAGACAAGGGGAAGAGCAGGCTCTTCTACCACCTGCAAAAGTGGGATCTTTTCTGTTTCAGAAGGCAACAGTGGTGAGAAGGATGGAAAAATGAAGAGACAGTTTGGATGCCTTCCCAGGCCTGTGAACTCAGTAAGGTTTGTCCATTGCTAACATGCATTGCTGTCCAGTTTCTCACCTTTAGAGGTGTGCTGCTTTCTAAAATGGACTGGGAAGGAGCACTGTCCCCCTTCAGCCTGGAAGGATTCTCTCCTTCCTTTCTCCGCTCAGGAGAGACTCTGGCCTCTGCCACTTGCCAGAGTGCATTAAAACAGCAGCTTCTCTTGAAAAACAAGAATTTTACTTTTCTCTCACATTTCCTGAAGTCTTTCATTCCTCCTAAAAATAACACCCAGCACAATTTGAGATATTCTCTAAGGCACTTTGTACTCTTGCTCTTTCTCAGAAGACTGAGAATCCTCAGACATGAAATACCAAATAAACCACAAAAACAGAGCTATGTTATCAAACATGGTAGGCCAGATTCTCAAGAAACAGAAATTGATACAACTCTGCTGAAATCCATGGAACAAAGCCAACTTAAATTAAGTAAAAGATGAAGGACCTGGGCCATAGGCCAAATACACTGTTACTTTTTAGTCTTGTGTTTGAAGTGGTGGAATGTGGTATTCAGTGCTGAGAGATGTTGTGTATGTTTAAAAGATGATGACAAATTTCTTTGCACCACTTACATTCCTTTCATCTAACATTTCCCTCGCTATCACATACCCCCTTTCTATCAAATATCCACATGACTTTTACAGTGGCTTCTCTGAAAGTTTCTCAAACAGTGATACTGGTTAGTGAAACACCGTTTGAGGTGCTTTTGAAGAAGCTACCAGAGAAGTATGTTGCCTCATGGTTTGGTTGATGAAAGCACATATTCCTCAAGCCTGTCTCCTAGACATTGTTTTGTGGAAATAAGACATGTGCAGACCTGAGCGTATGGACAAGAGCTCTCCTGCTGCAATTACGCGCATTCAGATATGGGATTTCTGGTTGCCCTTATTAAGATTCCTCAATCTCCACTGGCTGGAGCTGTACTGTACACCAGATGACCATGTGTGATGGAGTGGCTGTGTATCACATTCTCCACGCATTTTCTAAAAAAAAATGGAGAGCTGTTAAGTCTGTTTTCTCCTCAATTTTATCCAGTTAGAAGATTAACCCAGACCCAGGACACCACTTCATGAGCCATTAATAAAGCACAGAAGGTGACAGAACTCTAAAAGACAGTTTCAGTTTATGGAAAACCGCAGTGTTTAAATTTAAATTTAAAATGTACATAGACTTCAGAATGCATTTGGTGCAGTACATGTGAGAAGGTCATACCTCTGGTCTTCAAGACATCATGTTTAGGGCAATCAACTCCTCCAGTCCTCCAGCACTGGAACTTGAGAATGCCAGGATGCCACATGAGCGTCAAAATTGGCAGCAGCTGCCCATTCAAGACAGGCTGGTATAGGTCTTTCACAACTTTACCCCTGAAACTCTGATGGCAGGAATTCATGAGGCATTAACATCTCAACAGCACTTGCTAGAAGTTGCAGGCATAAAATGCGAGAGGTCTCTGTAATAAAAGTCTGATGAACTGTTCCCAGGCTGAGCTTATTAGTCCTTCTCCAGCTACTGATGACCCACAGGAATGAACATGAGTTGTCTTCCTGATAGATACTTTCACCTTCCCGTGGATTAGACAGATTACAGGAGCCAGATCGTGCATACTAGTGTGGGACATTTTGGAAAGACAGGTGAAGTGAAAACACTGTAGGGAGATCATGATGAAGAAGAAACTTACTCCTATACTGGTGCAGATCCCTAAGCCTTGTCTGTGTATTTAAATGTTTCCTCCTGCTGCTACCTAGGTCCATCAAAAAAGAAGAACAAAACACTCATTCTAACAAGATTACACTAACAAGGTAGTATGGAGCACCTCACCCCTCATTCATATGCCAGCCACTACCACCTGTGTGAAGACTGTGCTCCAAACAATCTGGTTAGAGTCTGCTTTTAATTATCTAGTAATTTATTTTGCAATGTAGCAGGCTGTGTTCTGTTCAACAGCTGATTTTTGCTCTGCAATAATTTGTTTTTATGATAAAAGATCTCCAAGGTCAATAAAGATGGGTAAAAAATGTTAAAATGGTTTAGAATATGAATTTAAAAATAAAATGGACAAGTAAACAACACATTTCTCACAGCTTTGTCTCAGTAGTGTGTAGACACACTTTTTGCCTTGACACTTACAGGCTGACAGCATCTGTGCCATATTTTCCTCTGCAAGAAGCAAGAGAGGAGGTTGGAATTAATATTTGTTTAGGTCTTTTTTTAAGCTAGCTTTATATAGTACACACCCAACAGGCATGCACAAACTAAAATCTATAAAAACCTTGTTTTTCATCTCCTTTTCCAATGCAAATCCTGAATGTGTTTCAGATTTGTCATCATTTAACATCAGGAGACCAGAATGGTGTCCATGACACTGCTCTATTTGTCAGTAGTAAAGGTAGCCAGCTTTAACCAGGGGCAAACCAAGGAGGTTTTAGAGATGGGCTTTACTCTTGCACCAGCCTGATAAGTATCAGATTGCACTGTCAAACAATTTAGCATTTTGTTTACCAACATTTTTTACTAAAGGTTGCTCATTTACTGCCTCTCTGTTGTTTTCTTGGGCTAATCTTTTGAGATAGCAAGGACAGCTGGCTTCATCCTCAGCCATACTGCTCACATGTCTGGGTGCGAATGGGCTTCTCTGGCTTTATAAAAGTTATCCCAGTTTTAACGTTCATGGTGAAAACAGACTGTTGTACAGCTGGCTGTCAGTGCAAACTGCATTCTGCTCCTCACTCTGGAACATGGGGAAGTTTCCAGGCATCATACTGCAGGGGATTTTATGTACAAAGAATACACCTCCTCAAAGCTACCTTCAACAAGTCCATCAGTGTCATTTCCAGCTTAATCCCACCTGCTTCACAGTCATTTTGTTCGCTTGTTTTGTGTTTGACTTTTCTATCTGACATGATTTACACCCAGATTCTGACATCCTGGCTCTGGTTGACCAGCCCTTGACTTCATGCAGGGGTCTGTGCCATTCCTTGCAATAACACAAGTAAAGATCTCACATGATAGTTTTTACTAGTTAAGGACACCCTCCTTTAACCCTAACTCCTCTAAGTAATCCCAAGCAACTGGCCACTTTAACACCCTCAATTTGAACAACACTAAAACAATATTCTACTTCCCGGAAAATTCCCATCAAGATCAAAATTTTTTTTTGTGATTCCTTACTCTCTTCTACAAAAGAATAACAAAGAGTTCAACACATACTAATTTATTTTGCTTCCTTCAGTTGCCTCTGCCTGAAAAAAATGTGGAAGATCCCTGGAGACCAGAAAGAAGAAGCTGAGAGCAACAAAAAATTCAAAACACAATTACAGCTCCCAGTTCAAACTTATCTATTTACCACCTATGCTTCCACTCTACCTGCCCTAGCTAGGTTTCCTACAGAAATAAGGGCTGTGGATGGCTCCCTGACCATCTCTGCATCCATTGTCATTTTCAGTTTGACAGGAGAGCCAAAAAGGTGATTAGCCGCTAGTAGGTGGCTGTGCAGGAGTAAGAAAACACACAGCCCCTGCTGAAAGGACACTGACCACAGGAAGGACATGATAAAGCAAGATCCAGGTGGTGAGAAGACTTTATAAACACTCTTAATTGCAAACAAAGCTTTCGCCAATACTTATGCCATCCTCCATATCTATCTACATCCATCAGCTTGCAGAGAAATCCTCAGGAAACCAAGCACTAGTCATTCCCCTGTTTATTGAACTATTCACTTTGTAGCACACTGCCTGTACCTGTCTTAGACTGCAAGCTCCTGGGGACAAGTTCCCACTTTGTTTTGCTTGCACAGCAATAAGCACTGTACAAAATCTCTGACTAACATTCTCTATCTGGGACATCTGGCATGCAACCCAAACAACCCCCGTTTATTTTCATATGGCAAAATCAAGCTCCTCACCCCAGTTATCAGGGAAATTTAGGCAGGCTTCAAACGAAGTAGCAGTGGCACAGAATACAACCTCCTCCTGCAGGTGCTAAAGCACAGAGTAACTACAGAAGTCAGATCTGTGGTTCAGAAGGAAGGTTCTCCTTTCAGGCCTGTGTATCTTCCCAAGCAATGAGATGACCACAAAAAGCTGCAGAAACGGATGTAAAACTTAATGCCTAGCCAACGGATTAAGTTGTTCATCAGCCATTTCCTGCATGCCATGCTAATTCAAGCACTGAAAAAGCATCCTGCAAATTGATGCATGTACGGTATGTGGTCTCTTAATTGGCTGTTAAGGTTAGAAGAATACTGATTAAGAAACAGGAAAACTATTTGTTACTACCATAAGCAGCTTCAAGCTTCAGGAAGCTTCAGTGTAGACTCTAACTACACATTTATTTACAGTCTATTACAGCAAACTTGCACAAGAAAGGACCAGAAAGAAAAAAAAAAAGAAAACAACAAACCAAAACATCCTGTAAAGCAGCTTTTGTGCCAACACTGACAAACTGCTTAGCATTTCCCACTGCTGAGGTTAAGTGCTGGGGCATGTCAGAGCAGACCAAGAGACATTCTGAGAGGCAGAACTTCATCAGGCTGCTTTGTTTTTCTAATTTTAGGAACCAGCCGGAGAGTCTCAGAGGACAAAACGCTACTTCAGATGACCGGGTAGCCATGAGACACTGAATCTGGAAAGAGAAACCTTCCGTGACTGCGTCCAGGGAGATTAATTCAGGTCTGTAGGCAGAATTCCCCATTGCCTTGCTGCTTGTGATTTCATACCAGTGCTGCTACATGCTATGCTGTCAGAATGACAATCTCTTTCACCTGCTTTTTACAAACATAAATTAAGACCAAACTGAAAAGGCAGTGGTCAGTTAGGCCTGCTCCTTGAAGTGTGTTACACGCCTGTTCCCCATGCAACAACAAAGTGTACCAATGTCAACAGAAACAAAAGGAGTAGGCTGATGTACGCCTACATCAATGGGACGCTTCTCTGTCAGATCTTTCAGTGTATTTCTATCTCTGTCATCCTGACAGTTGCATAAATCTACTCTCACAATAAATGAAATCAGAGCTTTGCTTTGCACTCTCCAGGTTGCATTACACAATGTTTTGCACATTTTTATCCAGACTGTTCAAGGGTACAGATCAAAAGAGCCACAAAAATGCAGCTTGTGGTCAAGTAATCAGGGCAATGCTAGCGAGAAACACTCATCAGAGGAGCAAAATGCAGCCTGATTTTTCCAACCCTTATTGTAAGAAGTAATTACTATTCTAGCATTTAATGCAAAAACAGTTGTCTTTTCTGGCGGCTAATCCCTGGCAGATGGAGACACAAGTTTGCAGCTTAGTGCATTGGTGATTCTTCATTGTGTTGGTGGTGTGGTAATACCAAATGCAGAGCAAATGTGTTACGCATCAGTATGACAAAACCAGTGAATAACAAAGCAGTCAGATAACACCTCACAGACACCATTTTCTTTCACTCTATATACACGTTACTGTTAGAGCTTCTGCTCCAGACTTTCCCCCACTGACCATAGCAAGACTTTCTCACCGCCTCCTTCTCATGTGATCAGATATTTTCCTGAATATTGCAGAATGTGATAGCTGTCAGACCTCTCCCTTTCTGGAAGAAGCAGGTCCAGTGATGAGTAGGTTTAAAAGTTACTAACACTCCATCCCTCTTCAGAGCTGATTAGCCAGTTTGTGCACTTGAAGAAACCCTATTCTTTTAAGAAATCAGGCCAAAGTACTTCTTTCACAGTTTGGTGAGGGCTTTTCTCCTAGCAGTACGTTCCAGACCAGGAAAACTGGTCTTTAGCATCATAACTTGCTCCCACAACAAACGGGATCTTTGAAAACCAGGCATGCCTGTTGGTGACGTCTGCTGATAACTAGCACCCAGCCCCACAGGGACAGGGAAGGGGATATTCCAGGCCTGCAGGGACATCCCAGTCTGCTCCACAACTAGGTGTGCTCTTGCCTTTGGCATAGCATACAGACAAAGCACTAAGAATTAAGAGTTAAAATAAATCTGAGTTACATGCCTCCGTGTGTCCCCTAGAGTTCCACAAATTCATCTTTAAGTAATGTTTTTCTTGAGATTACTCTAGATTTGTGAGTTTAAGAGGATCATGCAAGAGAATTAGTAAACCTGCAGATAAAAATCTTTAAAAAGAAACCCTGAAAACACTGCTGCTGAATGACCTCATAAAATCAAAAGGAGCGTAAGTCTTTACATTGTTACTAGAAAACACTCTTGAGTTTCATGAGAGAATAAATATCAGAATAGGTCTGAACACGGTTCTTCCTCCACTGATTGCACATGCTTTCACTGGTCACGGAGAAGCAGTAGGAAGCCAGAGTCGGGAACAACTCTGCTGTCCCTGTGAAACTGCAATCACTCCCATCAGGACCCATTATGTTTTAAGGAGACCACCTTGTATCTGAAGCGTGAAAAAGTATATTTTGGAAAGAGGCAGCAGCTCCCTTCACAACTCAGCCTTCCTGTTAGTAGTTGAATGAGTAGGTCCGCTTGACACTGTGACTCAGACCAATAATTATTGATTTCTTGCTGCTCTGCTATTGATGGCGTTGCTGTGTCAGGTTTTGCTGGGGGGGAGCTACTAGTATGTTTCACTAGGACAGTCTGGGCTGTTTTCTTGTTTTAATAAATTCTACCATCCCTTTGGGTGCCCAGAGCGTTTTTCAAAAAACTTCATTCAGTAACAGAAAGCTCAACCAGGACAGGATGCATGCTCAGCCTGCAGTGACTCTTGAAAGCAGAAGCACAAGGAAATACAGCTTCAAATCCACATGCTTGCTCCCCTTGAGCTCTGACAGAGCTGTGGAAAGAAGAAAATTTTCAAAGTTCATGGCTATCTGCCGAAAGTGGATGATCAGATGAGTCTATTAGCAGGAATACATAGACCTGGAAAACAAGACCACCAGCCACTTCTGGCTTAGACTCTCGTTGCATGCTGCTGTAAGGTGACAGTCCTTCTACCTACAGCAGGGAAAGAGAAGGATCACACCCTGTGCATTGCAACATCAGCTTCAAAGTGAAACAAGAATCCAACCTTGGGCTAAAGTGACAAGTTGGAGTTCCGCAGGGGTGGTACCCACTGAGGAGGGGCTCACCTCCCCCGTCTCTGCTCCACCAGCCGCCATGGCAGCACATCCTCCAGGGACGATGGCACCAGCTCGGCAGTGCAGCTGCAGCACACCCGCAGCCAGGCGCTCAGCCACCCACCAGATGGGTGTGTTGGTCTGTGACACTAAACAAGGACTCTGGGGCCCTCTGCGTTGTGCAATACCTCCTCCTTGCAGGGATGTGCATATAAATATGGTGTGGTTTTGTTTTATTTCAAGGTGGATGAAGGTATGTATGTATTTATGTGTGTATCTATTTTTTTCTCTCTGTGTCAATAGAAGTACAGAGTCTTCTACTGTATGAGATTCAACAAGGCCAAGTGCCAGGTCCTGCACTTTGGCCACAACAACCCCATGCAGCGCTACAGGCTTGGGGAAGAGTGGCTAGAAAGCCGCC
>NW_008794492.1:47077-53980 GCF_000699145.1 Aptenodytes forsteri
GAGTCCCCATCCCTGGAAGTATTTAAAAGACGTGCAGATGAGGTGCTTAGGGACATGGTTTAGTGGGCATGGTGGTGTTGGGTTGACGGTTGGACTTGATGATCTTAGAGGTCTTTTCCAACCTCAATGATTCTATGATTCTACATTCTCCCAGGCCAGTCACAGAATCATAGGTATTTTTAGCCAAACTCCTTATTCCTGTTGATGATGCAATTGTTCTCTAAAAAATCTGAGTATGGGCTGAGGCCTGCTCCCGTGGATAGTGCTTCAGAGGCTCTCACCAGGATGCTGCTGCACCAGTGGTCCCCCTGTAGGAATAAACACAATCGCTTGCCTCTTCCATTCCCAGCCCCATGTGCTCTTAGTGTCATCCTCAGCTTTGGACTGCTGCTGTTTCCTTCTCTCCTGCCCTCCTCACACACAAGCACTCCTGCAGCAGCACCAGAACTGCACAGTTTAGGTGCTTTCTAGAAAGAGGCAAGAGGACAAAACACCCATCCTCAAGCTGTGACTGGAGATGATGGGGAGTACCAGAGTAATCTTTGAATGTGGTGACTTTGCCTGAGGTAGCAGAATAAGTATAGCAACATGGAAAAAAGTTGGGTTTATGGCACAGGGCTATGCACTTTTTAAACCCACCATCTGGCTTGTCTGCAGGACTGGTTGTAGACACCCTGATTTTGATAATCCTGCTTAACCGCAGAACTGGTTTTGTATCTCCACTGCTGCCGTTCTCCAAAATATGCCACGGAGCTATTCAGTTAGCTTTCATGCAGTCTTATTGTTACGTCCTAACAATGTAGCTAGGGTGCTACATTAGGTCTGGAGAAAGGAAGAGGCAGGCCAGCAGGGAAAAGGAAAAAAAGGTGCAAGTACAGCTCAGAAAGCCACGAATGCTCCAGACAGGATCTGCACTTACCGTGCCAGAATGTTTCATAACCTGGTCCTGAGCAGTTTTTCTGCACATCAGTGGCTTGTTGGCTTAATGCTGATTTCCATCACGGTTTTACCTTCACTCACGAGGTTACCATGGAAACTTCTATGCCTGAGAAACTGGGAAGACCCAGCTGTAGGACTGGAGAATATATAAATCAGTAAGCAGGGAAGTAAGTCAGAAACAAGCAAGAGATTCAGATGTGCACCTTTTCATCAAAGCCATACCTGAATGTGTTACAGAGGGCAAGAAAGGTGCCTTATCCTTGCAGAAGCTGTGAGTTACAGAAGCAGGGCACAGGCTAGTTAATAGGATGCTGAACTAAAACCTAGAGAATGCAAGGAAGACGTAATCTTCTTGCTTGAAAATATTTGGTTATTAACATCATCCTAGACTCTGATAAACACCCAGCTTTCCCCAGCTTGTCCCAGGCAATACTTTCACCTTTCCTAGCCTTGTGACTGCAATAAACTTCCCTCATTTCCTAGAAGCATAAATTAGTTTTAAACAGTATCTCACAAGGGAATAACTCTCCTGTATCATCCTTCTTCCCACACTGTTCTCTTCCCCGCTTCTTCCTTCTCGACTTCATGCAGTTCAATAAATCAGAATTTGATTTTCTGGCTTGATCTAATACATACACTTAGGGATGCACTATGTGGTAGCATTTTTTTTTTCTAAAAGTGAGAGACACACTGCAACACAAAGAAGGGGATTCTGCCTCTCTCAGCTGCACAACTGTCAGATACTGGCAGCAGCACAGAGAAGCTCATACTCTATGGGTCACAGACAAAAGACTGGGGAACGAGGTGTTGCAAAAGTGGACTTAGTTGTTTCCCTCCCTCGGTTGTTTACCACTGCACTTAAGACCAAAAAATTGTAGTGTCTCCATTTAATAAATATGGTGAAATACTTTACATGGTCATCTTGATTAAGTCACTGATGCTCCTAAAAGAATTAAACCACATAAAGAATTAAGCTGCTTGCTTAAGAAAGCACCTTCTTGTCTTCTCTCTCTTCTGCATACCTGACTCTCACCTACAGCATCTATGGCAGCCTTTCTGCTGGCTGGTAATTGCATGCTCACAGCATCAGCTGTATTGAGTAAATCTTGGGAGTAAAACTGAGGACCGCATTCCTTCTTTCCTGAGAACTCAAACCAAGCTGCTAAATGAATTGACTCCACTTCTCAGTGACCTTCCGGGGGGCACAGTTGCAGTCTAATGCTCCCTACTTAAAACATGAGCTTTTTTTGTCAAGGGCAAGGCACCATACAACCTTACTTTCAATGATGTCTCAGGAGACTGGAGGTTAAAATCATGACATTTGTAATTACTCTTTATAGAACACAGCAGACACAGCCTGCGCTTAGACAAACAGAAAGCAATTACTTCTATTGCTAACTAGGCCCTTTGATCACTTTATTGCCTAACAAGTTGTTATTATTATTTTGTCAACTGTCCTTAATCCTTTCCTGTGGTGAAGTCTTATTTTCCAGTACTGTCCTTCTGAAAAGAGAGTCTCTGTCTTTGCAAAATTTTCTTTTCTTGCTCTGAATTGTTCGTGGTGTCAAGGTTTCATGGAAGTACTGGAGTTTTCATTAGTCAGGTATTTGCACAGCAAAGCTCCTGTTTGACTTTATGCACAAGGGAGCGAGAAGCAGAAATTTCCATAGAAGACAAAAAGAAAATGATACCTGGTAATGTAGGAAAGGCAGCTTGCAGGGATTCACATCATCAGGAAAGTCAATTTGCAGCAAATCACTGCACCAGAAGAGATATGAGACCAGGGCTGCTTCACACACGGGGCGCCTGCACTTCCCCAGTCTAATATATGGCATTTCAGTCACTCATTCTTCCTAGGGATGACCCAAATTCATAGTTATTCTTAGTCTTTTCCCAAAATGTGGAAAGTTTCCGTGCTGCCCTCTTCTTTCCCCCCTGTCAAAATACACGGTTTGGGTTTTGATATTGATCAAAACAGGTTTGTCAAATTGCCTGTATCTAGCCATCAAACCAGGAAGCTATTCTTCCAGATCCAGTTAAAAAAACAAATATTTTGGAAAAGGGACTTTTAATACCTTTGCCTTGGTGCTTTCTGTCAATATGCAGTCACTCCAGAGCACAGGCTTTTGCCTTTTGCTCTCAGGATAACAGTACCGACAAAAACTTACTACAAGATTCAGAGTCCTTGTTACTGTGCTGACTGTTTATAATTGCTAGATACATTTAAAAAGGCAGCAGGAAAAAACGCTTTAGGAAATTCAAGATAATCAACATATGACTGATTTTCTAACCCAAGTTAACAAGTCACATGTTTTACGGGATATTCCTGTTGCCTGTAGAGAGACGGATATATATAATCCCTTCTATGCCACGGAAAGGACACTTTGGAGAATTTTGGCAGAGATTGTCACGGAAGGAGTTTTATGTTCATCAGGTGCAGAGCTGGAGCACAATGGGGACCTGGGGATCTTCAGCAGGTCTGCAGGGAACCCCTCCTCGCAACATAAATTTGCATGCCCTGAGGCTGCTTTAATTTGCACCAAAGGTTAGATCAGTCTCTGAGTACTGCCTGGCAGATAAAAGGCAGGCTGGAGCCACTTTGGATGCCAAATATCAGCTTCTAATGATCAAAAAGACTGCTTGCCAACTAGACTGCAGGGGAGATTGACTAGAAATGGAAAAGGACCACTGTATAAGTAAATTATATTGGATAATCTTATTCATTTGTTCTGACAAAGAAAGCTTACAAATACTGTAAAAGTCCAAATACTGCTGAGTAAGTAGATAATGCTAAAGAGTTGGCACTTGTGAAAGGGGTGATGGCAAATACAGAGAACAGCAGTAGTTCTGCAAGAGTAAAGTACCACTTTGAGGAACACTTACAAGAAAAAAATCAGGTCCTACAAGAAGAGCCACTGTGCCCTGGAGCTGCTAATTGCAAGGATTTCTATTTAAATATGTGTTTTCCCACAGCTTCCAAGAGGTGAGAATCGTACTTCATTTTCTTTCAGCCTCCTTGACATTTTCTGGTACTGTTCTTGTGTTACCTACATTGGTTTAAACCATTTCAGCTGTAGAAATGATATTTGTATGCGGGTTTGCTTCACATACTATTGTCTGCTTATAACAGTATTTGAGTAGCTTAACATTTTAGATTTGCTGGTAATATTCAATTGTTTTACTATGTGGTTGCTTTCATAGTGTTTGAAATGGTGATGCCTGCCTGTTTTTTAGTGTTGGAGTTGACCATGACAGGTATTCACTGTTTACACTATGTTATGCTTTGTTAAAAAGGTTTGGTTGGGGAGCAGCAAGACCAGATTTCTGTTCGACTTATCCTGAATGCTCCACTCTGAGGACCAAGCAGAAGCCTTTGGAGCTGCAAAACAGAGACAGTCCAGGAAAGCTGAGAGCTCGATACACAGGTATAGATGAGAAGATACCTGAGAAGAACAATGAGAAGGCAAAGTTACTTTCTTGGCATGTAGTACAGAGAAGAATATAGCAATATACAAAAGTTTTTCTGGCTCCAAAGCAAGGAAATGGAAAAGCACTCATGTTATAGGTTAAATAACCTACACCTATTGCATTATAAAACTTAAACACATTCTCCACATTCTTTTATTTGCATTTGAACTTTTGCATCTGAAAGCTGCCTCCTCTTACTCTTGATCAAAACCAGTAGGAGTGTTAAAAGATATCTCAGCAGTCTGATAATTAAGTCTTCACTGAACATCATTGAGATTTTAGGTAGGAGTTTTATTTTATGGGCACTGAACACTGCTATTAGTGCTAAAAGGTTGAAGTCACAAATTTTATTAATAGCCTTTCACTATCAGGCCAAAATATCTAATGAGATTTCATTTCAGACTCTAACTTAACACCTTGGATTTTACAGAAAGCGAAACCTTCCTAAATCCCTCTCAGTAAAACACGAAGTGCTTGCTCACATAGCTAAGCCCTTCTCTGTCATGCTGCCTCCAACATCTAAATCCAGTTCTGAGCTAGAGGGTAGCAAGCGCCTGAAGCCTGTAGGCTGCGACATTGCTGTTAACAGCTGGTTACATCTGCATCATCACTTGTGTTTATTCTAAATTCTGCGATAAATGCACAAACGTGCAATCGAAACGCAATCTCAGCCATACTGGTTAATGGCCTCCCGCTGCTAGACATGATCCAAAATCTCAGATAATGCCTAGCAGCACCTCATTTTTTAATATGCATGTTTTTGTGGAAAAGTTTAAAAGGTCAGAGGGTTACACTAGAGTGAAAGGAAGAAACCCTATGCCCCAAGAGGAGAGGCATGATCCATGTTTGCAGGGTTGGAGTCAGAGTTTTGCTGACCAAGTTCCTGAAGAAGCAGCACCTTGCCTCCTCAAGGATTCCATACAAAGTCCACTTTCTTTTATAATCGGAATTGTGGAGATTAGAAGGGCTCATACATACGCAACTCAAAATGTAAAGCAAAACACCATTCATTATCAAAAAGTCAGTATGTTTTAGAATAGTTGGTACAGGAATCATGATTCCATAGAATCCTATTGGAACATTACTTCCCATAGGGTTTCCCTGTAAAAATAAAAATTAAAAAAAAAAAAAAATCAACTTACACTGGTGTAAAGCCATTTGAATTCCAACTTCAATGATTTCCCCTCTTCTCTTTTCTTCCACAGGCACAACTGAATGCCAACATTGTTCCAGTTGCTGCCACCTCAATATTTATCTGTTCTCCTTTTGGCAAATGGATTTTCCCACTCCCTCTCTAGTGTGCCTGCCTGGGCATTTAAACAAACTAGATCCTAAAGAACAGACTCCTAGAGGAGTATCCTGGATTATAAGTGTTATATCAAATTATCAGGTCAGAAGTATCACAGTGACAGACAGCCTCTACTTACAGAGACCGTCATCTCCGCTACCTTGGAATTTCCTCACTTTCCTCAATAATTTATGTTTAATCAAAACAAAGAAAAAAAAGCTTGCGGTGGTATTAGGCCATCTAGTAATTTGCAGACAACAGTAAAAGTATATTGACATTGTGATGACTGCTTCTGTACGGGACTGGCATAACTCGCTGCTGAGGGGCAAAATTTCTGTAGAGGCATAGCCATGTGACATTGTAATTCATACTGAAGCTCAATTACAATGCATCCACAGTATTTTATTGGGACATTCAGTTTCTGGCTTACATGACTTAAAGGGAAAATATTTTGCTTTTTGGAAAAATCTCTTTAAAATGAGTGAGGGGAACAGGACCTAATTCTGGTTTTGTCCCTTCTTCATGTTCTTTTCCTCTTTTTATGTTGTTTTGGGGTGTTTTTTTCCCTACTCCCTAACTAAACCTGCCTGTACTTCCAATAATGGACTAAATTCAATCTCAGCCTGTAGGCATCATCAAAGAGGAAGAGGGGACTGAAAATGAAGTGGTGAGTGATTTCCAAGCTCAGCCGTAGTCTGGACAGACCTTCCCTCCTCAGAATTTTTGCTTGTAATCATACCCATATTATCAATCCTGAATTTTTTATAGGAGACACCATTTAAGCCCCTCATGTCAGTTATTTTTAATAAACTTTCTTTTTTCTTGTTGGTTTACATTTCAGCTGTCAAGGTGGTTGTTTCCCATTTTCAAGACTTTTACCTTTACATTTTCTATTTATATTATTGATCTAACCTTGGGCGGCTGAAACTGCCCTTGGGGCTGACAGCTGACCTGGGCAGCAACCTGGCTCTTGGAAATGGAATTAGATTAAAAACTGGGGAAGCTTTTTATTAAAAATTCATCCCTTCCTCTGTACTTTACCTCCTTCCCTCCATCCATCCCATCTGCCTTACTTCCTCCTTCTCTCTCTCTCTCTCTTTTTCTTTTTTCCTTTCTTTCTCTTTCTTTCTTTCTCTTTCTTTCTTTCTCTTTCTTTCTTTCTCTTTCTTTCTTTCTCTTTCTTTCTTTCTCTTTCTTTCTTTCTCTTT
>NW_008794492.1:54461-87811 GCF_000699145.1 Aptenodytes forsteri
TTCCTTCCTTCCTTCCTTCCCTCCTTCCTTTCTTTCTCTTTCTTTCCTTCTTTCTCTCTCTCCTGCCTGCCTTCTCTCTCTATCTATCTACCTCCAACTCTCTTTCTCTGTCCTTCTCTTTTCTACAGACCTGCAGGTTTGTCCTTACCCCATATTACAAGGCAGTCCCTGTGTAAATGTTGCCACTGACTTGAGGTTTTTTTGGGTTTTTGCATTCCTCCTAACAAAATGTATAGTCTTCATAACACCCTCTCTCTCTCTCTCTCTCTCTCTCTCTCTCTCGGCATCCATGACTCCACACACGTATGTTATAGTCTGCTTCAGAGAGGAAGAAAAGCCAAATACGGTCCTCTTGGGAGAGGTGGGGAACGTGTCCCGCTTCGGTGCAGACATCTGCCGCTGCCTGTCTCTGGGGTGCAGCGTTGGAGGGCGCCGACATCGGAGGTTGCCCCTCTCTGTCCCGAGCCCTTCTCCCACCTGCGTTGCCACCCACGGGCTCCCTGCTGTCCCTCGGGGACGCGGACCAGCGCCGGGAAATCCTGCCCCAGCGGTCTGCAGGGACACCGAGCGGCGCCCCAGCTTTCCCTCAGACACCCACGGGTGTCCTTTGGGCGGGCTCGGGGCGAAGGAGCCACGAGGCCGCCTGCATCCCTCCTGCCTGCCCTGACGTGAGGACGGAGTCACGGCCCCGCGCTGCAAAAGCCAACATCTAACCTCAGCAGCCCCTCTTTACTTAGATTTTTTTCCCCTCTACGTCTCTTCTTTAACGTGCAGTTCCCAGATTCCTTCACAGTCAGCTATCCCTTTTATTCCTTCTGGAAAGCAATACATATATAGCGCAGGGCTATAAATCAGACTAGCACTGTCATGGTAACCACGGCAACCGGTACGCTTCAAACACAGAATCTGTGTGTCAGGTTTATAGGAGGCTGCCCTGGACTTTACAGCCAGATGATCTGTCCTTTTCAAAATTACACTGCTTGGAATTTGGATTTCTCACCTGGCACAAAAATTCTCTTTTTTAAATACAAAACAAGGAACTGGAGGTTTCTCCTTTTTTTAAAACAAATGGCTGTTGAAACAAACGCTTGAAAAGGGACACCTTCTTTGGAGGCTGATTGCAATGCTACTTTGAGAACTTTTTCGTTTCAGATAAAGGGAGCAGCCGTTCTTGCTCACCATCCATTGTAACTGGTATGTCTCACCTCTTGTTGTGAGGGATAATTCAATTCACTGCAAGGATGAAATGGGTGTATTCTGATCTTTTTGTGCTGGGCACAAGGTCATGAAAGGTCCAATTTCTTGAAAATAAAGGCAGCAACTGAAATTCCAGGAAGACTCAACTGGCATCTGTCACTCGCTATATACTAGAAAGGTGCTGCTCGGTTCCCCAGGAGAAGTTGTAGCTCAGGACACAATGTGCACGTGAAGCAGAGGAGGCCTTCGGGTACCTTTGCAGCCCTGCCTCTGTGGCAAAGCAGGGACGTCCACGGGGACAGTCTCTGTGGGCAGTAGCCGGACATTGATTTATGAGGGGGGTAAGCACCGGTCTGCAGCTCCAGCCCACACCTGCCGGCACGCCGTGCGCCCCTGCCTCCTGCGACAGCAAAGCTGCGTATGCCGGTCCCTCGATAGTCGTGCAACCACAGCAGCTCACCGCTGGCTACACAAACCCTCCGGGGAAGCAGGTGGATGCTCAGATAGCCGGTCCCTGTACACCTCCACACGGCTGGCCTGCGACCTGTCACGGCGGCGGCAACAGCACAGGCATCCCTTGCGGTGTGTCCCGGGAGCTTCTCCCCACCGTCATTTTTCACTCTGCCCTTGTGGAAACTCTGATACCACCACAGTCTACAGCAATCCCTCAGGTAGCGGTACTGCAACGTGTTTGGGACCGTGACCGGGGAACGGCCCAGCATTCCGCTTAATTAGTCCCGACAACGATAAGTACAGCAGGGGACCTGACGCTCCTCAAGGTAAGGATAGATATTCATATGTAAATAAACGGATTGCAAAGTCAAACCGTGAGCAGAAAGCACTGACAAGTTGCATCTCAGGAAAAGCTCTGGGAAAAGCCAGAGCTGAGAGGTCCCTTCACCCACGATTCCCGTGTTACGGAGAAGGAGTACGATCACCTCCCTTCTCCGTGGAGGTGCTAGTGATCTGGTCAAGACCAGAGAAAGAGGCGACAAAACCCCACAGTCTTAGTCTTTTCCTACCGGGATCCTGCCACAACCGCTGCAGCCAGCTCAGCACGGCACACCTGGCTGGACTTCACAGGGGCATCCAGTGCGAGCACTTGGGTAGAGAGCCTGGCTGGGTCTGTCTCCTCTTCACTGCACGGGAAGAGAACGAATTGTATGTGTTTCGAGACACTGTCTGGACATAGGGAATATAGGGCTCTCCCAGCAGTAAAACTGCTCTTGTTCCATGGACCGCAGTAAGAAGAAACCCGCGCTCTGCTAGCCGAGCTCTCTGTACGAAAGCGCGGATGCCGCTTGGACAAAAATATGAAGCTTTCCCTGTCCCAAAGATAGATCAGCTTGAACAGTTCAGAGACAGAGGCTGCAAAACGATGCAGCTCGCCACAGAAGGATTTGGGAGCGGCATCTGGGAGAAAAGGTAATGCACCGCTCTTCCCTAGTTCCAGGTTTGTTGGCAGCCCCTTGGAGACGGATTTGGGGAAGGAAACAACCATGCGCGGTGTATGGCTGTTGCGGCTGTTGTGCAGACTGGCTCTGCAGCAAATGGCTATTGCTGGGAAAGGCTGATGCTTTCCAGTCCACATGTTGATGGAGATGTTGAAAGGTGACCCTAACTTCAGTGGACTTCAGAAATTCAGCTCCACAGCCATGCGAGTTGTATTTTGGAGTCAGTCCTCCTGAGGCTCTGTGCTATTTTTCTACTATAATGCCTATCCTTAGCTCAGCGCCACCTGCGAGCTTTTTGTGATTGGAAATAAATGTGGGTCCATTAGAAAACGTTGCTGGCACGAATTTTGTGTGTGTGTGTAAAATGTGCGGCACTGGGGGGGGAAGCAATATGGGTCAGACTGTTTCTTTCCTCTCCATCCAGACTTGCCGAAGGTCTGAGTTCATACAAATACGCCGCAGAAATTTTTCTCTCTTCCAGCAGCGCACAAGGCATGCGTGCTGCCTCCAGCGAAGCCATTGTCTCTGCGACTTTTGCTGCCTTCAGCAGGAAGCAGGTTCAGCAATGCCCACCTCAAGGACCTGCGCTCCATCTGTCAGCAAGGAGCGCTCTTGGACCGACAGAAGTGCCACCAGCGAGACTCACGGTGCAATGCGAGATGCCGGCTTTATCAAGCCGGTGACCCATAACCATCGCCATAGATTTTCAATGAGAGTGCGTCGGGGTGTTAAAATGGCCGTGCTCCCCTTGATAAGCAAGGGCATAGACAGGTGGCAAGAACACAGCAGATCGGTAAGAGTTTTAAAGCTGCTCTGTGCAGACGGTGAGCCTTGATCTTGCAAGCAGTCACAGGGTAGCATTACAGCTACCCGTTTTCCCATTCACTCCGGCGGGATTTCTGATGCCAGTAAAGTCCTTTGTCTGCAGGGCCAGCCCCGGTGTTTGTTGGTCAAGAATTTGGAGCCTCTGGGCGGGCTTAGACTCAACCATCGAGAAAATACATCCTTCATTCCCTTCTTTCACAGGCAGCTCTCAAACCTGTTGCTGGTACTGATCTGCCAGGCTCTTGCACGGTTTTTTCACTCTGACACGAGTTAACACATCTCCAGATTGCTGACCTTTATTACCTATGACAAAACGCTAGCATGCCCTTGGACTTTACCGCACGGGCTTGTGTTAGAATAACCTCTCTGCCAGAGAGCAGTTGTCCCGTCATTCATTTTGAAACCTGCTTCCAGCCAAAAGCAGAGCGCTGTTTGATGCCGTGAACAACCTCAGGACAAAGCTGAGCACAGTCATTTCCAAAAGACCTAAGAGACACCCACTTTCCAGGTCCTTTCCCCTTCCTTAAATCACAACAGAGCCAGTTTCTTACTTGTTTTCAGCTGACCTTGCTCGGCTGAAGGCAATAGAAGATGCAGAGGTTAAAGAAATTGCCAATAGCGGGGGAAAGACAAGGGAACAGTGGTGGAGCATCTTTTCTTCCACTCTCACGATTTCTATGGTTCCGGTCAGGCATTATAATTGTTCGTGACATCTTTTTTTCTCTTCCCACAGACTCAGACTAGAAACTCGGGTTCATCTACAGTTCCCCCAGCTCCTGCTTCATTGCGCAGCCGGCCATAAACCATTTATAACACAGACGAGCAGTCTGCCTATCTGAAATGGCTTCTGCACGAGTCTACTTTATAGTTGCCGTAGGTTTAAAAAGAGCAAACCGTTGGGGGCGAGTAGCTTGCAAAGGTGTTCTCTCGGAGCAAATTTTCTCACTCACATTTCAGTGTAAACAGCTGGCAAAAAGAGCTGCTGTTTCCATGGTTAGGGACCCGGAGCTTGCTCCACCCTTGGCTCACCAGTTTTTCACCCGTGTCAGGGGAACTCTAGGCTGGAAATAAATGCCATCGGAAGAGCCACGCTTAGTCCTCCAACTGCACAAAGAAGCAAAATGCTCCCTTTGACGTTAGTGAGCTCTGCTGGTATATCGGTGCAGCGTATGGTTATTATCAAGGGCCAGGAGGCCTGATCTGATAGATTTGGGAGAGACCCTGTTACATTTGTGCCACCCAACACCCGCCCCTCATCATCTTCAGCCTGGTCGTTATTCTGCTAGGAAGCAAAATGCTCCCTTTGACGTTAGTGAGCTGCTGGTATAGATCGGTGCAGCGTATGGTTATTATCAAGGGCCAGGAGGCCTGATCTGATAGATTTGGGAGACACCCTGTTACATTTGTGCCACCCAACACCCGCCCCTCATCATCTTCAGCCTGGTCGTTATTCTGCTAGGACTGATCTTTGGTGGCGTCAGAAATTTCTGGCAGGGGCTGAATTTTGTCCTGTGATTCCCACACAACACCTGGTACAGCAGAAGCCCGGCTGGTCTGGGCCATACAACTTTTGAGCAATTCCTGTCTGAATCCACCTGACTCCAGCAGAAAATATGCACTTGATTTTCAAAAGTATTGAGTCACCTATCAATGGGTGACTCTGCTTCTGAAATTGTATTACGCATTTCTTTGCATCTTTTGAAGCCAAGACCCGTCTGACAATCCGCCCCGCATGTCTGAAAAAACATCTGACCCCAGCTTTAAAGAGGACGGCTAGCATCTGTTTCCTCTGCCAAAAGCAGTTCCCTCATTTCTCTGAAGAAGGAGACATACGGGCAGGGCGGCAGGACTTTCTGCAGCCACAGCAGCTGAAGCAGAAGGAACTTCTCAGCGTGGGCTTTCTGGACCCCAGGCTGACGATGGACTACGTGTACAGGAGCTTCGTGCTTTCCGAGGCATTGCCTCCAGGAACGGGTTTCACGCAGCGTTGGTCCCTGCCTGCACTGTGCTGTCCTGAACACCTTACCCCATCCCTTCACCACTTTCTGCTTCAGTCGTTTGGGGGGACTAGTATGTGCCGAAGCGCTGCTTTGTTGGCGATACCAATTATCTCCGTAATAAACTGACTTGATTCAGGAAGAGAGATGGGAGGGAAAGTGAGAAAATTTAGTTCTTAGGGCACACAGATGAATACTTTGGAAGGGGCAAGAAAGCAGAAGGTGGATGAAATTCATTAGTTTAGAGTAACCATATTGATTCCCTCCTTTTCTCCCAAGCTGCAGCTAACTTTTGCTGCTCCTATTTGTAATCCTGCTCCCCCTGATGGGCAACTTCCCTTCACATTTGCTACCCTTTCCATGCAGTCCTTGGAGCATGCCGACTTCGGTTTACCTGTAACAAAGTGAAGTCACAGCCAAACCACTTTTCCAGCTAGGCAACCAACCAGCAATAAATTCAGGTGGAGATCCAGCTATTGGAAGGCATTACTTGCTAGTTTTAGCCATACTGAGACTGTTAATTTGACAATAGGAGCATACGTCCTTTTTTTAGTCCCAGGAGGTTAGTGAGCCACTTGGGTACAAAGCTTGAAAGCTCAAGTACCTCTGAAGTTCAAAGAGACTGAACTGTATTTTGGGGGAGCTCCAGCAACAGTCACATAAATGCATCATTTCTTGAACAATAATCCAATTACTGCTGTCCCACACCGAGGGCTGTTGGAAGCAGGCAGGACTGAGTTGATTTGGCTGAGTCACCGTCCCTGGAAGTATTTAAAAGACGTGTAGATGCAGCACTTTGGGAAATGGTTTAGTGGGCATGATGGTGTTGGGTTGACAGTTGGACTCGATGATCTTAGAGGTCTTTTCCAACCTTAATGACTCTATGATTCTATGATTCCCTGGAGCAGCTGGATGAACCTGGGCAATGTCCGAGGTGCTTCAGACACAACCCTGCCCTGGCAAGCGGTGCTGCGGCAGAGGGAGCACCTGCACGGCAGAAGAAGGAGCTTCCCAGGTCCGCTCACCCCAATGAGACGAGCAGAATTTGGTAGGGAAGACACCCTTGGCCACCAGCAGTGGCCACTTCCCTTTGCCAGCACCGATCACCTTCCCAAACGAGTCTTCTCTTGCGGGTTCATCTGCGGACACGGAGGAATACCTCTTGCAGCTCCTTTGGAAATGCTCAGCACACGTCCCCCTGAGGCTAGGACCCTCCTTTTTGTGCAGCTGTCGAGCCAGCAAGGCAGTGCCAAAGCCTAGAGGGGAAACTGGTCCTAAAACAAATGCAGGGATAGACCGAGGCATGCTGAAGTAAATGCTAAGGTAGTAATTAGCTTTGGATCTGGCCCATAAACGGCTGCTACATCTTAGCATGATGATTTTGCCTGTTGCTAATTTGACTAATTAATTTGACTAATTCTACGTGTTGTAGAACTGTTGATATCAGGGAAGCAAATGTTTAATTTAAAAGCTAATTAAAGAACATCAGGCTGCAGTCAAAAATGCAGCAGGATGAAATGGGTATTTGTCAATCATTTAGGTTCCATCATTTTCAGTAGAAGGTGGCAGGCTTGGTAACCCTAGGAAATAGATCCTGTGCATGAGCGAGGAGCAAGAGAGACAAATAATTTCTGACTGACATAACTAATGCTGATTCTTTTTTATCAAGCCGTTGGTGAAGCTCCCCCTTTCCTACAGTGAGCAATTAGAATATTAAGTTTCCACCTTGTTTAAAGGATTTTAGAATTTGTGGCTCAAAATGTTCAGAGTCTTTAAATATAAGTACTGACATCTAGCCAATTACTTTTAAGTTGGCCATAAAAGGTTACTTTGTGAGGATATTGACTATGTTAAGATTGGATTGCTTTTTCAAAGACTTTGATTAGAGGTACATAAGGAAATTTCATTTGGAGCTTTCATCAGAAAGAGGATTTAGGGATGCTTTGTACATGTGTGCACTTGTATACATTTCTTTCTTTGTAACATGCTGCACGTGTACACTCTCTGTAATTAGCTACAGCAATAAATTGTGCAGGCTACATTGCTTCTGCAGCTCTTAGTATCCATTAAACCAGTTATCAGGAGAAGTCAGAAGAATGCTTATGCTGCAGATTGCAGAATTTATGTTTTCAGCAAGCAAGCGTAGGAAAGTGTGTGTTTAATATTCACCACAAGTACGTACACAGTCGCTCATTGAGATAAGGAGAGGAACATGCAGACTTCCTCCACCGGGAGCTGCAGCCACCAGTCCTTAGTCATTGTCACTGAAGAAGGAGCAGGGTCCAAACCAAGGCCAGATTTCTGTGAACCTCACTTTACAGTGTTTATCTTGATGACTGTTGTGTGCCCAGAGTTTTTAAAAGCCTGGCATTGAAAGAGCCGGTTCTGATTAAGAGAATTAGGCTGAATTTGAGGTTATAGCCGGAGATCTGTTCTTTCCACCTTCTCCTTCAGAGACTCATCTGCAGGACATGTTCCTCAGGGCAACTCTCAAAGCTCGTGTTGCGCCACGTAAGTTAAAACTGCTGTGGGAAAGAGATAAACTGCCGTGTTGCTGCAATGTGCTACCTGGTTGGGGTGACTCCTGCTCGGTACATAGGCCTCCGGGTATTCTTTGGTTGAGTCGTGGCAGGTGTCATTCTGAGAAGGGATTTCCCCCTTTTATTTTGGGGAGGTAAGCTGTCTCGTCACCTTTGTTACGTATCCGCGCCCACGTTACGGGGTCTGTCCTGGGGTCCTTACAACGCTGCGGAACCTAACTGAAGATTTGCATCTGACTTCAGTGACCGGCGCATCGAGCCCTGTTCCTCCCCGTCTGCCACCCCTTGCCTGAGACGCGCGGACAAGTTTAACTGTTACGTTGCAGTGTGTCTAATGCCCATGTGGCCCCACCACCGCTACACTGTGGTGTACTTGCCGAGTGGCTCGGGAAGGAGATGAGCCCAGGTCGCCCCAGCTTCAGGCTACCGGTCAAACACAAGGATGAGTAGTGTCTGAAGGACGCTAGTCTTGGACTTCTGTTGTACCAGAAACCCAGGGAAGCACACCCTCTGGTGAGGAGACATACGCTTGCTGTACGATGAAGGCACAAGTGAGAAACACTGCAAATCACAGGGGAAGAATGTGGGAAGAACGAGAGGGCAGCAATTACAACTGGGCACGCGATGTTCGCTGCATTTATCGGACTAAAGAATTTGAAATGGTCTTCCTTCCAAACCAGGTTTAAAATTCAGTCTTGAATTTTTGTTTATTTGGCTTAGTTTGGGTTTTTTTGCAAACTGATTATGTGGAAGGAAAAAAAAGAATTAAAAAAGTTGAAAGTTTGGGGTTGATTTTGACCTTGTGAAACTCCAAACAAAAACACAGATCTTTTCTGTACCAATTCACTTACTTTCTAAAACGGTCGATGTTCTTGAACCAGAACACAACCCCAAAAGTCTTTAAGAACTGCAAAACCTCTTTCAGCTGCGGAGGGACCGAGAGGTGCATCAGAGTCGTTTTTCTTGTAAAGTTTTGATTTCTGACAAGGTGTGCTTTCCAGTTAAAAAGAAGTATTTACTCTGATAATTACCAACCAGCAAAGCACAGCAGTGGTGGACATAACCGTCGCCTTCAGCAACGCTTGGAATACCTTTTTGCTGTTCTAAACTTCTCTCATTTCCACCTCCAGGCTCCTTCCCAGGGCACAGGATGGGTCCGCTCATCATTCTGCCACGCTTGGGCGCTGCTGCTGTAGAAGCGTTATGTTCTCAGCAGCCTTCCCCAGTATTCACGTCAGGTTTCAGACCCCATCCCATTCGACAGAAAGCCACAGATGGCATTTATAGATCCCTGCGTCTCATCCAAAGCTCAAAGCTGCACTGGAGTATGGCAGGCAGGAGAGGGGGGAATTGCTGCTCTGCGCTGCAGGGTCGGACAGGACCAGCCAGGGCAGGGTCTTGTCCCCACTGAGCCCCCATTCTGGTACAGAGATTGTAGCTCATGGGGAGCTCCTTCTCTTACCCTTCTTCTTCAGCAAGTGCATGCTGCAGCCCATGTCCCTGCCGTCACAAAGGTGGCCATGCACTAAAGTAACTTTTTTTTCCCCTCCCTTCCTTCCTTCTGGTGGGCGGAAGTTGCCAGGGTTACGATCCACTGGGATCACACCACAGATCTTCCCGGCCTCTGCTTTCTTTCATGGCTGTGGCATCCCCCACCACTTTCTGCCCAAAGACTGATGTGGAGCGTCTTCCTTGATGGGACGGGGTCCTTGCGACCCACGGGGCACAGCTTGCACTGGTCTCTGCACAAGGCACTCTTGTGCAGAGATCAGGTTCGAGGGCTGCTCTCTGTGTATCTATGCTTTAATTAAAAAGTTTGCGGAAAAACTGGAGAGGTCACATCAAGGACACATCAGATAGCATTTAGGGGCTGCAGAAAATCCATTAAGATGAGATACCTAGAGGAATCTGCCTGTTTCACTTATCAAAAAGGAGGCTGATCTATGACATGATTGCTGTGGAAGAGTACCTTCGTGAGGAACGATTTCCATGTACTGACCTTGCCTTTAACATAGCAGAGAAACGTATAAAAAGAATCAATTTCTGGAAGTTAATGGCCAATCCAAATGAAAAAAATAGGACATTTTTAAATGGAAATGACAAGTAACTCAATTACAACCTGATGCAGAACAGGGAAAAATATTTGTCCTCTCAGCAATGTTCACAAGCTAGAAAAACTATTTCACATCCTCCTTAAGAGCAATGCGAATTGGAACAAACCAGGGCCACGAGTTCTGCTTGAAGCCTTTAGGTGCTGTTTTAATGCTACCAATAAAACACAAGCTGTCCTCAACTGCAGAAAGGCCTTTACTTTTCCAAGAACAAGCGTACCTCGGTAACAGCAACAAAAACTAGACAGCGCTAATTGATATGGCTACAGCAACTAGAGAATAAATTATGTTGATTAATAGCTTTGGGAAGGTTTAGTTTTTCCATGCAATTTCTTTTAAGATAAGATCCTTGAAAAGCAGTGCTTCAGAAGTACAGAGGATGAAAAAGCTGTGACCTGTCTTTACAAAAAAGGCAAATGACATGGAGTAACAGCAATTAATCAGACACACTGCGGCAGTATAATTGGAAGGTGTTCAGACATGCCTTCTAAGGTTGAAATGCTTATGTGTTAAGATTTCAGTGCCAAATAAAGCATTCAAATACCCTCTCTTCCATTACTAGTAATGGGAACTGGGCACAAGGATGGCCTAGAAAGCTTTAGGAGTCTCCCTTTCTCTTCACATTAGGACTAATGGAAGGCATTTATCCTGCCACACACAGCTGATGCCAAGTTTTTGTGCCTTTGCATCTTGGCAGGAGGCGGTAGCTGTGCTGCAGTCCTTTTGTGATTTTTTCATAAATCACAGCAGAGAGGAGCGTGGGTCATGATTATTGATCAACACCATACACAAATAGCAGCCTTGATAAGGAGATTTTGGGATGTTTCTAATGCTGCCTGTAGATCAACACCAAAAAGCCACCATTCAGAGTGCTCAGTTATGCTGTTGAGATCCAAACAGGAGCCCGACCCCTATTTAGAGAGGAAGCTGTCATTAAGAGCTTTCTTAGCTCTTCTGAAGACCTTTCATTAAGACAATTTGTTACAGCTTGTAGCATGGTATTTCTGCAGCTCGCATATCATCCTTCCAGGCATAAGGATGGCCATAACAAAAATAGAAGTGTAACAGGTCACGTTTCTACACTTTAGCCTAATGGGATAATTTAATGTGCTGTTAATGGCTATAGAGCTCTTCCATCATTCCTAAACCCAGTTCTAACAATGTGAGATTTAAGGAAACAGAAGCCTCTGGTCTGGAGCTATTATTTCTTTTTACAGCTTGCTTTTGCCACTCTACAGAGTGTAAGATTCAACATTAGTTTCAGATTAGTTTGGATAAGCATAAGTACATCACAGAGAGATTTTTAATTGCTTCTTTCTGCCTTACAAAGTCCATTGGTGTTCAGGAAAATAATGTGTAGAGAATTCATGTGCGATGTTTGGGTGAAGGCTTGCAAGCCAATGTTTAAGAGCATTCATTGCAAAGCAACTTCCACTTGAAAAATCTTACAGCTTCTTTTGGGATCCTGAGCCTTTGACAGCATTGAAGTATTTTTGGAGATCCTGTTTTATTCTGTTTTTACTTTGAACACATAGTATAAAATTTTTTAGTACAAAAAAAAAATGCATTTGATTGTAATGGTGAGCCACCAACATCTATTCTATTCTTCTATTCAATTTACACACATTTAAGTGCACACAAGACATTAAGTCTATGATTACCAACTAGTTTTTAGGTTTGCCTTTTGTAGCATAACCCTTGAAATTCCTGATAACTTCTAGCTTTTCTTGCATGCTTGACAACTCTTTCCATGTACTCACAAGTGAAATGTTTTATTCTTTGTTCTGGAGTAATTTGCCTTTTGCTTTGCTTGGTACTAGGAAAATGTAATCACTGTCAAAAATAAAATAGAGTAATATTTCACAGCTTTTTTGTAAAGTAGCAAAGCCCTTGTGACAAGGACCTTTCAGTTTGTGAAGGATCAATTCTAGTGGGGCTTCATTATCTCCATATACAGTGGCACAGAAGATGCACAGAATATGTACAGTTACAGAAGATGTAATTAATATTAAATAACAGAAAATGGCTCCTGGTTTTAGCATCATTGAATACCATTCTGAAGCCTTCAAGCCCCTGTGTCAGCTACACTCTACATGTATTTCCCAGAAAGGAGAGATGTTTTTGTTGTGCTCTGCATTTATCCTCTAAAAATAAAAAAAAAATTAAGTGATTACATTAGCAATATAAACAAATGGCTTTAGTAACTTTTGTCCAACTGCTGTTCAACACACAGGGCATTGTATCAGGGCAAACAGAGAACCACAAGTGATTACATCTTATCTCAAATAGTTTCTCTTTATGCAATTTCAGTTAAGGAAAAGCTATCAGTTCCTCTTTCCATTGCCATGCCACAACATAAACCAGTCCCTTAGGACCTTTCAGAAAGATGCCTGTCCCCGCTTCATCTCAATGGGCGACTTTTCCTCTACATGGGATCAGCACAAGCCCCTTCCCACTGGACACCCGCTCCCCCAGTTCATCCCTTGGGGCATCCCTGGTGGCTGGCTGTCACACAAGTGAGGCGCAAGAAATACATTTCCAAATAAATGTCATATTATTTATTCAAAATGTGTTTTGAAATAAAACCCATATTTAGCCTATAAACACGGCAGCTTTCCTCCAGCCAAAACGTGCTCAGGGATGACAAGGTGACTTGGCCGAGGCAATGCTCTCCCGAAACGAAGCTGGAAGTCACGTCCTGCTGACGTGGCGCGACAGCAGCCAGAATAACAAGGACCGACTGCTCTGGTGGTTCACCTCTTTGTGCACAAGCTGCTGGCGTCTTCCTGAAACAAGAGGTACCCGAAAGAGGCAGTGATTTTGCCAGCTGCTGGGACCCAGCTTTCTGCTCTAGCAGCTCTGGTGTCGCTCTGCTCTTCCCAACACAGGCAGTCGGGATCTTCTACCACAACAGCGTATTCTGTGTCCCTTGTGGACTGCCTCAAAAGTCCCTGAAGCTCTACCATGTGGACAAAAAACCCCTCACGTGCCATGGTCAAAATTTTCCTTCCCTTCTGTGCTGTTAACTGGGACGCCACAACCGCTGGGAATCGGGAATGGCAGCGCGCATAACATAAATAAATTGCGAGGTGCTTTGGGACTCTCAGGAGTAAGAAAAACCCCAACCTGTATTTGGCTATTCTAGAAAACGAAAGACAGACAGACTTCGGATTGCGGGGATTGTGCCAGGAATATACACGTAGGTACCGAGGCCGTTTTCTATCACATGAGTCATATCCCAGTAAGAACCCAGATCTCTGGTGACGAGGCTCCAGATGGGCTGCGGCAGCAGTCAGTACGACTGGCAGCAGTCAGCCTGTGCAGAAGCTTTCTTGGTCTCTCCACCAGAGCGATGTCAGACTCTGGAGCCAAACAGACCGACAATCCATTACCCCACGTTCAGAGCGTCCAGCCAGAAGGGACTACCAGATCGGACGTCTAAGTAGCAGGCTCGTCCAGATAGCCTGTGCAGAGACCAAAGTCTGCTGTTAGATCACAGAATGTCCTTCTGGTGGGGATTAACGTGCGTGTTACAGACAGACACAGAGGACTTTTTCACTGGTGTTTTAGCTGGCTAAGCACACCTTGCAGGCAAAGCAAAGCTGAGCTTACGGCTTAACCCGACAGCCACGAAGAGGCCGAGTGTCTCTCCACTGACTTCACTGAGCCGTGGATGCAGTTTTGTGTCCACACACCATCCTCTTGCAACTCCGACCCTTCAAGGGACCGAGCAGGAGCAGAGAAAAGAACAAGCCTTCGCCAGACTGGCATTCACATCATTAGCCGGGGCAAGGTCAGCTGAAGGGAGAACGGTCCAACAAAGGCATCGGTTGAGTACGGATACACTTCGTCCAGCTGGCACGGTACAATGTCACGTCAACAGCTTCCCTCTCTCAGACACACCAGCACCCGAGCTTACACCGTCAGCCGCGTGGTACTGGGGTAGTGCTCATTAGCACTTCTACACCTATAGCTGTACGTGGTTTGCCATAGCTAATCATACTGCAATTAGGGAACTCGGGTTACGAAGCTAGTGAATGGTTCTCGGTCAAAAGCCATTCAGTTTAGCACTTCCGTTGTCCCTCTTTGGCACAAGTTTAGGCTTGGCCTAATGTTTACTAATGAAGCACAGGCGTTAGACTGCAGCGGAGCTTTGATCTTAGCACCGAGATATTAGGAGGCACTCCAGCTCATCACAGGAAAATTCAGATCCGTGAGGGATTTCTTCTACACTTTACCTCTCTCCTCCCTTACGTTCTCTTGAGGGAAGCCAGCACTGTACATTTCTTAATGCAAAATGTACATATCACCCCTGGCTTAACTGATAATGCCCTCTTCCCGTCTGGCTTCAAGGTCAAGTATTTGTCTAGATGCGTGCGGGATTCCCAGCTCAGACAGGGTCCCCTTGTGCTGAATGCTGACCAGACAGATGGTATGGGCATTTTCCTTTCAAAACAGTTGATAATCTGGATATCAGGTGAAAAATGGCAGGTAAGCAGAACAGACGAATGATCACAAAATGAACTGGAAAAAGAAGCGTGTGGATAAAATTGACAGCTTGCTGTAATCGCAGTTTTAGCAAAATGGTTATTTCCTCACTGAAAAGGAGTATGTAGTGTGAGCTCAGGTGTCTTTTGCCGTACTGCAACTCACTTGTCAGGCATTTCTGCTACGACTCGCATTTTTAAATTAAGGGTACGTCATTCACTGACTTCAGCAGAATGAGGATGAACTCTTCCTATCCAAAACTGACCCTTCATGGGTAAAGCAGTACCTGCTTGCTTACCTCTGGGCACGTGCTTGAGCTACACAGACACGCTGCTTCCCCGGCTACACTTCCATGCTGTTACACGGGAAGTGGCTGATGAAATGCAGGCAAAAAGAGTCAGTAGTTGACCAGATGACAGACTTCATTTTTTCTTACAAGTTTGAAAATCAAAACTAATGAGCCTTTTCTTTTGGTATCATTCCAATTATATACCTCAAACACCCAAATCTAAGTTCAGCATCTCTTTTCCACTGTAGTAACGGGATGCCACGCAGTTGTATCCACTAAAACGAAGACACCAGGAATTTACTGAACGGATTCCCTGTCTCTTTTCCAAAAACAGTTATTCCTAACGTACAGACAGAGAAATCAAGCGTGTACGCATTAATAAATCGGCAGTCCAGGATATCTAACTGATCACTGATCTATGAACACTCCTTAGCAAAAAATGGGAAGGGTTAGAAAAAGTATGCAAAAAGGCATAGGCTACTCTGCACTTTGCACGCCCTTCCTATAAAGGGTTTCTTTCCCTCCACTCCACCCATACTTCTAGCTCCATCTCCTTGTATCTCCAAACCTTTATAGATGTTTGCCTGCTTAGAGGATTCCTGCAACCACACTCTCCTCTCCTCAGCCCCAAGTTCACTCTCCCATATCCCTTCTGTTAAGACGCGTTCATGACTCACCACTTTCTTCTTGCTCTCGCAGAACATTGCACAGCTCCAGACTTGTGAGAGGATAAACCCCAAAAGGCACGTATTTTTCTTCCTTCTCTTTGGATGGGGATAAAAAACGAACTCCTGAAGTCAACCGGCTGCTCTCCTTTGGCAGTGGTGATGACACAGTGATAATGAGAGATCAACAGGAACAACGCAAGGTCAGTGTTAAAGGAGGGGAAAACGTGCAGGGGAGTTAGCCAGCCAGGAATAAATCTGTGACAGTATGAAGTATATATCTGGTGATCTTTTATAGCTTGTAGAGACTGCAACCTGTGAGTAGGACAGCTGACGCATGGCAATAGCAGCTGCAATTACGTCCATTAACTCGCTGGTGGGGTGGGGTGAGAAGCAGAAAAGGCCCTGCCTCTGTGCAAGCGCTGCCCAGCAGCGACCAAAGCACCCCTGCGTTATCAACGCAGTTCTCAGCACAAATCCAAAACATAGCCCCATACTAGCTACTGTGAAGAAAATTAACTCCAGCCCAGGCAAAACCAGCACACCCAGAAACAACTGATCACCTCGCTCTCCTTCTGCAGCTGTGGAAACCACAACGTAATTATCACTTCTCCTACAGCCTAGTCATTTGCTAGGTACCTTCACACAGCAATGAAGCAAGCACCGGTCAGCTTCTGTGTTGCAATACTAAAATTACTTCTGCTGGGTTGACAACGCACTTACAGACCCACCTTGGCTCAGTGGTATCCTTAGCGCTACTGTGAACCTGGGATGCTTGGTGCTCATAGAGTTAGTTTGAATTTTCTCTTACAGTGGGACATAGCGGAGGAAGATGAACAGCCCTGAAAGCAAGTCCCCTTGCCTTGCTCTCAGTCTTGGCATCTTCTGTCCTGGAAGCCACCCTTCTAACCTGCTCTGCAGCTGCTAACGTACTGTGGCATTTTCTTGGTGTTTGTCTGCAGAAATAAATATTTGCGTATAGAAGTACTTTATAAGTACATTTATGAGGGAGCTGTTTGTCTGGTGTGGAATTATGGAATGATCCCGTTTGCTGATTGAGAAATTGTGCAGAGTCAGTGAAAATGGGCTTTATGAATGTGAACTGCAGAGCTAAACAAGTAACGTTGGTATAAACGCCTTGAGATTCCAGCTCTGGGATTGTCAGCACGGTCAGATCACCTTTTTCAGAAGTCATTCATGATGGCAGTCTTTCGATTTCAAAGGACCTGGTTTTCCAGAGGCTGGTGTTTTATTCTTTAATTAAAAGAGAAAGAAACCAGTCCCTTTACACTGTTCCAGGCTCTGCAACCAAACTCGCCAATCACGTCTAAAAATCTTTGCTTTAATCTATATAGGAGGACGGAAATGTTCATACTCACGTCATCATCTTGTTTCCCGAGTAGACTAATCAACACTGACTGGAGGAAGCATATGCTTAGTGTCCATAAGGGCATGAGATTTTTCTTCCACTATAGCCGCGTTAACTCTAATTCAGAGGGACTTCTCAGAAATTTCATACGGTGCATATTTTCAGGTAGCTTGCTAGGTCAAAGCTAAGTGCCAAACATTCAAAACCTGTCCCTATTCAGCCTAGCCTGTGGCCACAAATTGATTACGAAGGCAGAACACGGCAAATGTGTACGACAATGTCCATTCAGCAAATCAGAAACATCCAGTCGACAACAGGAAGGCAATTCTGCCGTAAGGGTGATGATACGTCTGAAAAAGCCGAGACAAGCGATTTCGTACCTGCAGGTGGGAAACAATGAACCACTACTACGTGAAGATAACGCCTGCGCTTTTTCTTGCCTGCCTTTCAATCGCACGACATTATCGTTACAGATCAGATGTATTAATGAGACCTTCTGTTTTTTTCCATGACTGCTTGGGGATCGTACGTTTTAGCCTCGTGTCTGTTCTTCGAAGTACGTGCCATTCCCCCTGCTGAGCAGAGATTACCTTACAGCTGGGAAGGCGTGTGGTGTTTGCAGACAAGAGCCATCACAAAACAACTGGCCCAGGAAGAACCACTGGGCTTGGCCCAGTCAGGGATAATTGCTTTTCTTCCAGCTGGGGGGAACAACTAAACGATGGGGGGAAGATCATCCAGTCCTCCTGGGAGCCCTCTAGAGAGGAGGCTCTTTGGGGGAGAGAGTTTGGAAAAACAAGGAGTGGAGCGGGGTATGGTTGAGAAGGCAGCTGGCCACCAAGTGGGCTGATGAAAGGGATTTGATACGGCAAATTGATTTTCCTTGGAGAAATGATGCTGAATGTTCAAAGGGAAGAGTCTGGGCTGAGCTGGAGAACGCCTTTGAACACCCAGTGTCGTCAGTTACTTTCGCCTGGTACTTCTCATGAAGAAAAGAACTGTTTCCCTCTCAGATCTGGCCCTTAGTAGGTATGTAGCCAGCTGGGAAATGTTTCCTAGCCAGCGCGTCTTCATCTCTTTCTTAGCCTCTCTTCTGTATATCCTTACGACGGTAGAAAGCCTTCTGAGTCTGGAAATCTTGGTTTGCAGTGCCATAAGCGTTTCCACGCTATCTTAAGGCTCCTCAGCATAAGCAAAGATTTTCTTTTTCTTTCAGTGCCGCAATATGGAGTTTGCCTTAATACGGAGTTTGTATAATACAGAGATTTGTCTGTATTTGCTGGGAAAATAGCTAAAAGCAAACCAAATCGCTTCCTTCCTGATGGCCTCAGGGAAGCTGTGCTGCCCCGTGCAGTCAGTTCTCTGATGGAGCATCAGCAACGATACGGGCTCTTCTGGCACCCACCGAAGCTCCCTGCCTGCCTGTTTAGGTTATCTTCCCTACACAGAAATTAGAAGATGGGGAAGGGGCTTGAATGTCCATCTGACCAAAGTGCAGCTGGGGTCCAGCCCCAGGAAGTGGTTCTGGGCTCCCACGTCCTGCACGTCGCCCCTGAGGAGCTGGTCGTGAGGTTAGCAAGCTCTGGTCTCTCTAATGCAGTAGTCCCACTGTGGGACGCTGAAGATCCCCCCCAAGGCTAAGGACTCCTGTGATTTTGTGGTCACCTGCACGATGCTGAAGAGCCCCGGTGACTCTGAGCGGGCCAACAAGGTGTGGGTCTGGACTTGCTCTGTAAGAGGACAGTGAGGTCCATTTCTGGTGAAGTCCATAGGATAGTGAGGTCCACTTCCATTTCTGCAGAGACAAAGGCAACTCTTGCTTACTTTTGTAGCCAGTGCTGCTTAGGAGAGCAAAGCTGATAACCTGATGGTGGCCGATGCCAAAAGTAAACTGTTTCTCACGGGAGGAAAACGATTGCGTGGGAGGCGTTCTGCCACAAAGCATTTCAAAGTTTAAATCTTCTCCAAATATACTCTTAGAAAGCAGTTAAGGCAAAATTATTGCCTTAGAAGCCAGCCATAAATTTCAAAACGTGCCAGGAAGTACTTACTCATTGAGTATCAGAGAGAGAGAGAGGCTTATCCTGAAAGGCATGAGCAGCTTCACGCCAAAGCGTATTCTGTTCTCAAAGACTAAGTAGGGAAAACATTTCACATGGTCCATGCTGGGGAGCAGCAGAAATTCTGGTTTAGTTGGGGAGGTTGCAGGCATTTCTGAGAAAAGGACACGGGGGCCTTGTTTTTCATTATTTCTGTTCTGTTCGAACAGCTGATAAAAAATGGATACTTGCAATCTGCAGGGAGCAGAGCTGTTTTGAGATCCTGGGAGCGTTTTTGTGCACGAGGGAAAGAAACGTCTCTCTGCAAACTTCCGCTGTTACAGGCATCACAGAGCTAAAGGAAAAGATTTCTCTCCTCCCGAGGCCAGCACAAGGAGCCTCATTTTGCACACGGTTCTCATTTAAAGCTGCCTTATAACAGGGGACCCGTCCAGCCTGCACTACGTGCCCGTCTGCCTGTCTGTGCCTTTATTAGTAACTGAGACGGGGCTGTTCAGTTTTGGGCAGCTCTGCAGGCCAACAGCGTTCAATAACTGCCTGTATTTCTCAGGTGGAAATTGTGACAAAACAGGCATGTTCCCTAAATAAGGGCTCTCTACAGAAGAAAGTGGCACTTGCGCCACGTCCCTGTAGAGTTATTGCAAGCTGCATCACGTATCCCCCTGCTTCCAACCCCTAGAGATCAAAACATAAAGTAACCCATGGGATTTAAAACCCTCCCAGGCTTGCCAGGCATCACAGACTCCTACGGACTACTACAGACTGAGTCCTCTCAGCTCACCCCAAAGTATTAGAGCCTGTTGGGGATGGAGGTTCTGTAAGTGCTGATTATGGCTACGCTATCTGAGGAGCTTCCAGTTCTCACGGCTCTTAGCTACTAGCTCTGAGTGAGGGCTCGATTCACACGAGGATTTAGGTGCTGCCAGGATGTTCCCGCCTCTAACCGAGAGAGCCTGCCTGGAGCATCCTTTCTGAGAGAGGGCTGGTATGACCATCTGTCTCTCAAAATAAAGCATGACGTAGTACCTGTACCCCCACCTTTCCAACCTGATACTCTACCTTGGATGTTAGGGGTACCCCAAGATGCGAAGAAACCCAGGTTCAGCCTCCTTTTTTTCCTTAATGGGTCTTGAGCCTGTCTTTCACCTTGCAATTCATGAACCCCGTTGCCCTTGTGGGCAGATAGGTCATAGGCACACTGGGCTAGAGCCACAAAGTATTTAGATGAAGGCACGTGAAGCTGATGGCAAAGCAGGGAATTGAACTAAACATACCGGTTGGGTTACTTCTACCTTCCCACACCTCAAATTGCTTTTACGGTCATTTCCATGTTTACTGGTATCTTGCAAAGCAGTCTGCAGTACTGATGATCTAAGACTTGTACTCAGCGGCTGCTGCTGAGAGCAGCCTGTGCACTAAGGCACATGTCCATGGCACACCTCACCAACTGACAAATGTAGATGCCGCCACGTTAGTGCTTAATGATACAACTCTTCCCCGTCTCCATCCGCACAGCTGAGGAGGGCTGAGACCAAAGGTGGCGAGAAAGGGACAGCAGTAATTTGGCCGTGGAAAGCACATGAAAGCCTTCCAAGATGCCGCAGCACAAATTACTCCAACTAGGGTACGATGGGGCATTAAGCAGTAAGATGTGGCAGGCAGCGTATTAGGCCAAAGAACATCTCCGCTTCGAACGGCAGAGAACAGAGGAAAACAACCCCTGTGCGCGAACAGAGTGGAAAAATGGAAAGGTGAAGAGTAATACCAAGAACCCCAACGTACAGCGGGTTAGAAATGTAAGGAATGCGGGGATACCCATAGGGTTGTGGAGTGGAAAAGGGCTGAGGGTGAGACGAAGGATGCAAGACTCAGAGCTTGCCTCCTTCGGTGAAAATGGAGCTCCTGTTGCCGCATCTCTGCTCGGTGCCAGGCTAAGGCACCGTAACAATCACACTCTCTGTCTGCATGCTTCGTTCCTTATTTTTTTGGAGAAAAAAATCCCAGAACTCTGATAAGCTTCATGATTTATCATGTCAGTCAGGGCTCCCACAGAAGCCCAGTGTCAGCACTTTCAAAGACGAAGCCAAACTTTCTAAAATCAAGAAGCTTGCATAAATCAGATGTCTGAAGCTCTACATCTGACAGTTCTCTACTTTCCCTTTGAGTTGTTAGGGACAATGCTTTCAACAACAATGTTGGATGAACAAGGAAAGTGGAGATTCACATGTAATCGCCTTGTTTCGGGAGCCTGGGATTTAAGATGCGCAACATAAGACAGTATTAAACTTTCATGAAATGCGTTCATTAAAATGACTGAGTTCCTTTTGTAAATAACTAGCTCCCTCACCACCTAATGTCTTCACAAGGCTCTTCACGATCTGATGTCTTTGTAAACTTTGGCAATCTCTTCCCCTCCGTTCCTCCCCTCTATTGGTGGGAATAGATATGCTCCTTCTCAAATAACTTAATATTCCTCAATCCCTATAAATATTAACCCACAGACTTTGTAGAGTAGGAGATGAAGTGTCTACCGTTCACATCAAAGTTAGTCAATTCATCACCCATTTAGGATGAATCCCTGTTGGGGGTGCAGGGGAAGGAAGAACAGGATGAGGGAGAAAACCGTCCTCTGTGAGTGCCTTTTGAGCACACGTTTACGGTAAACCCTTCTTGCCTACACAAACGTATTTGCAGATCCATAAGTAATAAGAATTAAGACACGGGCTTTGTTTGAACTCTTCTTGACATTTGATTTTCCTTTAACTGGTGGGTCCTGGTTTGCACACTCTGTTCAGCATCCGCTGAATCCCCAAGTCACTTCACCAAAATAGCTTAATAACCGCTTTCTGGGTCCCTTCAACTCCAGATCTTTTGTCAGAAATAAGTTATCAAAGATAAAGCCTCTTTCTTGAATCTGCGTGTTTCAGGGACAGCAAATTAGATGTCCGGTAGTGATTCCCATGTTCTGGTGGCTCTAAGATTCGCCCGGGGCAGGGGAACGTGTCTGCTACCTGCACAGGATGACATTGAGCAAGTTCCTGCATCTCTTTGTGTTCGGGGGTTTTTTCCCCATACTTGTAGGATGGAAATAACTGCAATAAACGCTGAGACCTGGTAAGGGCAAATGTTCAAGGAAGAACCAAGTGTTTATTGTAGAAACAGCAATCTTATGAATTTATCATTCATTTCACAGTTCAAGCGAGTAAATAGATGGCCAAAATTGCCAAAACAGAACAAAAACCAGAAGGGTGGCTTCACTGAATTCCGAACAGCGCTGTGGGTTTTTCTCAGCCTCTAACAACGTACCTTACGTTACAGTCTGTACCTGCTTTTATCATTCAGCTCACATGCACAGTGCAAACGCATGATATATTAACAATTCCGTGCTCTCCAGAGCATCTTCCCGTCCTCACCAGTTTCAAGTAGCATTTGAGGTACCTAGACTTAAAAATACACCACAGGATTTCAAAATCCTCGCTTTTCAAATAGCCCCAGCTTAAGAGGTTACAAAGAAAAGAGAGCCTTTGCTGTGATTCAGATTCCATTTCTGTTTAGATAGGTGTTAACTAAGATCTTCTCCTGGTAGGCAGAAAAAAACATCGATCCCACCAACCTGGGTAACATCTTTTGTCTCTCGAAACCGCTAAAATTCCAATCCTCCTACATCTGATTTTGTGGAGGAACAAATGTAATTCCTTGCATTTTTAACAAATTAACTAAATCTGCGTCTTGCAAATAACTCTGTTCTGTGGGGAGCGTCCACAAACACAAACTCGGAACGTTTGAAGAGAAGCAGACGTAGAAGCGCTCCAAGTCCAGATTCATGCCTTGGCCTCATTTTCCGCCCCTGGTAGAAATGAAATTCTTTACTTCCCTCTCAAAAGCTAGTGCAGGGCAAGTACTGCCCGGTAAGCAGTGGTGCCTCGTAAGCGTCCTGGAGACGTGCAGAAACACACGGCATGACTGACAGGCCTTATTGTTGAATAATAGCGCGTTTTTATAGTGAAAATGTATCTAGCATTCACGTCCTAACAACAGACCTAACTCGGCTGCTTCATCGCGCTCAGTATCTCACCCTGCGGTGAGAGTCATTACGTGCAGGGGGACAGGAAAACCTTCTCTATTCCTTCCAAGTGAAAATGGGTCTAAGAAGGGACAGGATATTCTCGGAGATAAAATAATACGGTTACCCTCCTCTAAAGGCTCTGAACTAGACGGTCACAATATTCATTTTCTTTAGTAAAATTAAGGCGTACTCATGCCAGTGCGACTCACTTTCTTTCTGCTAGCAGGGGACGACTGCAATGAACCTTTCTTTCCTGCCTGCCTCGTTTCCCTTTGACGTCAGAAGAAGGTGGTGGGTATCCCATTGGGGCACGATTACAAAGAAGGTGCATGGTAGAAACGTCTCGTGTGTTATACAGTTGCCGGTTTGCTATTGAGATAGTCACATCTAGGGCAGGTGTTTAAGTTTTCTTCTAAGCTGCAAGAAGCAGAGAGGCATCCGTTTGTCTTTCTGGGAGACAGGGCCACAGCTTAGCTGAAGCAGGAGTCTTCCGCAAGAGCTGTAGTCTTCACATTTCTAAAGCAAGCGGAGCGTGGGCTTCTGCCACTCTCAATTCCCATGGTTTGCTCAACACAGACGGGGTTTAGTTTTGGATTCAGGCTAGCCTACGTCCGAAAGCCAACGGTGGAGATGTGGCGAGTGGTATGGAAGTGCCTCGGTCCTTTTTAGCACGGAGGTCCCTGCTGGCGCTGGCACAGGGGGATAGCCGGAGATCGAGAAGGGAAATTGGGTTGATGGGGGTCTCTGCGCTAAGGCTACTCTTGTCTTCCAGAATTAATCGGGGCTGTCAAGCCAGTGCCGAGGACGCATCTCAGTGGCAGGAGTTAACGCTACCCTAGGAGAGAATCTGCGGCACTGGCCCTGAAGCAGCTCAGGTGGTGTCTTATTGCCTGTCACCTTTCCTTCCTCATCCTCTCCTCCTTTTCATAAGCTGGGTGTTTGGCACTAACTTGGCGCTCCGAGGAGACCTTGTAGCTACACAGTAGAACAGCTGGAGAAAATCTTCAGGTGCCAGTGAGCTGCCTAACGTCAGGAAGCTCCTGCTGCTTGTGTAGATGCGAGGCTATTCTCACTTGTGGCAAAAGCTCAGCTTTGCTCTTCCGTAAGGCCTGCGAAGGACAACAGGGCTAGAGCTGAGTAACTCTACCGCCTGCTTCTACTCCGCCCGCCCCGTTAACAGTTAATCCTTTGCATTTTGTCGCTCATTCCCTGTCTGTTCATTTCCCTTTCTTTTATCAGTAATCAGAACCTCTCTAAACCGGGTGAATAAATCCAATCATTACTTGGCCTAGGATTGTATGCAACAACCTCAATATCCAAATTCTTTATATTCATCACTTCCAAATTGATCTCTTTATCCTAGAGGAGCTATGTGAATTGAGCTTGTCATTACACAAACTGGGTTGTGCTGCCTTTTCAAAGGAAGCCCCACTTCTGGCAAACCGTTATCTGAGGAGCCACTACTCCGCGGACACTGTGTGTATTAACTTATTTTTTAGTTCTGTTTTCCTTTTTTTTCTTTTTAATCAACTTTTGATAACCATTCCATTTTAGGACAGCAACTGATTTAGGGCCAAAATGAACTACTTAACTCTTTAGCCCCCTTGATATTGTCCAGAAACACCACTTCTGTGTCTCTTTGACCAGCTGCTATTTCCTTTCAACCCTCCCAAGGCCCTGGCTTTCCTCTCCCAGTCAGAAACTACCAAAGACCTCCAGGCTTTTCAAGGCTTGAAATCTAAACCCAAGTCTTGATTGGACCCCATTTTTCTGGTGGCAGAGAACAATTTCTATGTACATGATTATATATCTAGTAGCTGTAGGGCTTTTGTTGATCCTTTGATCTGACAATCTCAAGTCCTCTACTGATGCTGGTGTCTCTGATTCCTACAGTCATGAGATACCTGGTCATGGCCAGGGTGTCTGGAAGATCCACAGACAAATCTGATTGCAGTGCCCTAAAGAAGACACTTCCTTTCAAAACCCTGAGGTATTATAAAGCACTCGGGTATCAGGTTTTGGTGTGCATCCTGAAACTGCTGTGAGAATCAATGTTTGGAAACAGCCGCTCTGCTCAGACTGTTGAGTAGGGGGTGTTAAATTTCTGATTGTCAGGGATGAATCACCACTACTTGTGACAGGTCTGTAGGACCCTGCTTCCATTGTATCTCTGAGCTACCACGGGATATTTTACACACCCTTGTGACACATCTGCCCCTGTAGAGGGAAACAGTTCCTCTGGACCAGGCTGTGCATCTGCCCCTTCAAGAGCAAAATAGTGGCTGATCTCAAAATGGACTGTGCCTGCCTGCAAAATATAAGTATGTAGCATCATGGTGCTTGGAGAGCTAAACGTGATCCTCTTGAGAACAGAGAAAGGAATCACATTAATATAGTAATTACATAAATGAAATATTTTCCCTAATAGTTCTAAAATCTTCTAGATAGTCTAAATCTAATGCAGTCAATTTGAATTAAAAGTGTTTGTAGCTGTTAAAAATCCTATTCTGTGCTACTCAATGCTCCTGTATCTTGTATTAAACCTAGCAGGGCACAAGGTGGTGATGAAAAATGTGTAGATTCTTCTCCATCCTCCCTCCTCTGTCTTCTACCCCAACACTCATCAAAGAGAAGTGGCAGGGACAGTACATAGTCGTTATATTTCTCACAGAGGAAGCATTTTTTAACTGAGAAACCAAACTTCAGTGGAGCCAAATTCTCTGTCTTCTCTCTTTCCTTCCAAATATTGTGGATGACCCTCTCAAATCAGCAGAATTACTGGAGTGAATAAGGTAGAGAGGTCTGGTCACAATTCAGAAACACCCCTGGAAGTCTCTCTAATTGTATTGGGTTTGCATGGCAAGGTTTTGGTAGCAGGGAGGCTACAGGGGTGGCTTCTGTGAGAAGCTGCTAGAAGCTTCCCCCATGTCCTATAGAGCCAATGCCAGCCGGCTCCAAGATGGAGCCACTGCTGGCCAAGGCTGAGCCCATCAGCGATGGTGGTAGCACCTCTGGGATAACATATTTAAGACGGGGAAAAAAACTGCTGCACAACAGCTGTCAGGAGAGAGGAGTGAGTATATGTGAGAGAAAGAAGAAAGAGAGGTGCTCCAGGCACCGGAGCAGAGATTCCTCTGCAGCCCGTGGTGAAGAGTGAAGAAAAGGAGGTGCTCCAGGCACCGGGCACCGACATCCACCTGCAGTCCGTGAAGGACCCCATGCCGGAGCAGGTGGATGTGCTCTGAAGGAAGCTGTGACCCCATGGAAAGCTCTCGCTGGAGCAGGCTCCTGGCAGGACCTGTGACCCCGTGGAGAGGAACTGAGGCTGGAGCAGATTTTCTGGCAGGACGTGTGACCCTGTGGGGGACCTATGCTGGAGCAGTCTGTTCCTGAAGGACTGCACCCCGTGGAAGGGACCCACGCTGGAGCAGTTTGTGAAGAACTGCGGCCCGTGGGAAGGACTGACAGTGGAGAAGTTTGTGGAGGACTGTCTCCCATGGGAGGGACCCCACGCCGGAGCAGGGGTAGATTGTGAGGAGGAAGGAGCGGCAGAGACAATGTGTGATGAACTGACTGCAACCCCCATTCCCCGTCCCCCTGTGCTGCTGGTGAGGAGGAGGTAGAGAATTTGGGAGTAAAGTTGAGCCTGAGAAGAAGGGAGGGGTGGGGGCAAGGTGTTTTAAGATCTGGGGTTTTTTTATTTCTTGTTACCCTACTCTGATTTGATTGGTAATAAATTAAATTAATTTCCCCAAGTCAAGTCCGTTCTGCCCATGACGATAATTGGTGAGTGATCTCTCTCTGTCCCTATCTTGACCCATGAGCCTTTTGTTATATTTTCTCTTCCCCTGACCAGCTGAGGAGGGGAGTGATAGAGCAGCTTGGTGGGCACCTGGCATCCAGCCAGGGTCAACCCACCACACTAATCTTAGGGTCAATGGTGTATCCTCCTTGTTCTTAAACGCACACCTTGGCAAGTCACAGTACAATCAAACACATCATGAAAAACCTAAAGAAGCCTTACATGTGAAGTTGTTCTCAGAGGAGAAAAGTCTTCCCTGCTTCATGCTCGTACCTCAGGTCTCTTATGAAATAGATTTTTTCCTGTTGGTTGATAGCTAAACCGACCTGTAAAGCCTTTACAATTTACCCTCTTCTTGATATTTAGACTGCATTAGCCACTTCCATAGGGTGGTAGGTGGTTGTTAGCTGCCACCCAAAGTGCTCTGTAGCTGTGATGGCATTTCTTCCTCTGCCTATGCTTTGATTTGGCTGGTGATGGCTTGTCACCTCTATACAAATGGTATGAGTATGTAAGTACTTTGAGGTTTTTTTAAGATTCCATTTGTCATCATACTGTTGTTCAGAGTGGCATGTAATCCTTGCATGGTGATGAGATGGACTGGTCCACTTTTTCCTCGAAAGGGAAGACAGTCAAATGCATATCACTTATTCAATAAGAGCTGCTGAGTCAGATCAGAGTCAAAAGTCAGTGACTTTCCTCATTTCTTGTATGTGATTAACCAAAGCAGCCATCCTTCTTGTTACACAGTGCATTCCATTGTCTTTCGTTTCTACAGAAAATTAAATACTGCAAAAAAGACCGAATCTTTTTTTTCCACCAAAGATGCACAATTTTATTTGAGGAGAGGAGAAAGCAGAAACTATAGATTTCCAGTAAGTCACTTTCACAGTTATCACAATTATTTTCAGACACTGGTGTGGTCAGGCCTGTGGGAACCCTGTGCTGTGAGGACCCCATACGTTGCTCTGCTCATCCAGGAAATGCCCATGCACCTGGCCCTTCGTCTGAGCAAGACTGGTTGTAGAGCTGGAGGGGTTGGGTGACTGGCTTGCACTGATACAGTGCAAGATTTGGAGTACAACCCTCCTAAATCTAGGTATCACAGCTGCAGACAGCAATGCAATGGGCAGTAATGGCCTGTGGAACTCCTCTTCCGGCCCTTTCCTTCCTTGTAATGGTTTAAAAAAAAAAAGTCGGTGCCGGTTCAGTCATCACTCATGGATAATTTCTTGAAGCGGGAAGGAAGCACTGAGGCTGGCTTTTCTGCTCTGCTGTTGTGACGAGCACTAGCTGACAGAATGAGGTTATTCTCAAATAGTACCTTCTAAAGAAGTTATTGTTCCAGGCTGCATTTCCACTTGTTAAACACCCAGACTTCACAAGCAGCCTTTCTGGAGCTCCGTTGTTCATGCCTGATGGAAAATCTGCTTTGCCAGAAGAGCGAGCAGGTTAATACCAAGGCTTGTAAAATGAAGCAGTTACCCTGAATGCTCTTGTGTGTGTGATACCACATTTCCCCACCAAACCACACAACCTCTTTGACGTAAGCATTATCCAACTGCCAGATTAGTTCAGGTCCCAGGTTCCTGACCCACCAAAATGGTCATTACGACTTCTGTACCTGATTCTCAGACGCTGCACACAGATGTAGTTGGACTTAACAAAAATGACAGATGACAGTGTAATTAAACTTAGTAATTACATCTCTTCTTAATAACCTACTTTCTAGAGAGCTGTCCTACAAACTCCAAATTAGTTTTAAACTTCAGGCACTGTACTATCACATGCTAATCTTGTTGTTAGGCTGAGCATGCAGAAACAAAGAAATTCACCTTGGCATTTGATCTGATGTAAATCTTGCTGCTCGGCGGCATCGCACTCGCCTTTGAGCTCTGCTGCAGTCATGGGTAAGCAGATGAGCACAGAGGGGGAAGCTCCTGTGCAGGAAAGAGGTAGAGTGGGCAGGGGGAGATTAAGTCCTTGGCCATTTTAAATTGGCGGCAAGTGATTTCCTTGCTAAAGGGCTTTTAAAATTACTCCTACACTGGAGAAAAAGAAAAGAGTAATAGACACTGACTGATATATCTAACAACTGTTTGTGACCCTAACATTGGCAGGTCAGGCTTTCCAAAGCTGTTCCTAGTCCTTAAAAGTCTCATGCTTCATCATTGCTGCAAATAACTGACAGCTTGGACCTGGAATCATGAAATGGCAGGCACTGAAAATGGGTTAGGAGGCAAGGACATGGATGGTGGGATGGCAGAGGTGTAAATCTCTTGGCCCTTCCCTGGAGCAACATCAGAGAGCAGAGGAAGGACAGGCAGGTGGGAGCTCTGCTAGGGACCGGTATGCAGACCCCGATGCTGCCAGACCCAGAATGGGCGCCCACATGGTGCTACAGGGATGCTCAGTTTGGTCCACCCAGGCACAGGGGTGGACCGCTCCCACCCAGTCCTCCTGAGGCTGAGACCAGGCCCCACTCATATGGTGAAGCTGTAGCTACAGGTTTTATTCACTGTCTTTCTCCAGCTGCCGTGGCCTAGTGCAGGGCTGCCTGAAGGATGCCCCTCACACAGTCCTACTCACATCGTCTGTAGACCTTATCCTTTTTCCCATTTCTTAACACTCTATTTCACCACCTTGTACCTTCTTATGTCCACCTCAGTCTCCTTCCAAATCAACAACCCACCTCAAATTACTTTTTCCCCACAGACACCAAATTTGGTATTTCTGGTACTGTTACCTGGCTAATCTTCATCTGATGTGATATACCTGATACAGTTACCTGGGTGTGGTAGCTTTTCAAGACTGTACTTCCCAAAAGATCCTTAGCGCTCCCCCCAGTTATCTGTGGAGTTTGGCCATGTCTCATACAGCTCCCCCTGAGCCGCCTGTGAGATGTGGCCATCCTTCGTGGCACCATCTGTAACTTCTGTCAGCATCTCACACTGCTATTTGTTATGTCCAACAGTTTTCTCATGTCAAGTCCAAATTTTTCATGTCCTGTTCAGTTTGGTTCACCTCAGGCCAGAGCCCAGTCAGTGCTCTCCTCATTTGCCTGCAGCCCTAACAGTGATTTTTAGTGCAGGTCTTGTAGCATGAGTCTAGATAGCTCAGTAAGCGTGCTCAAATGTTCATCCTTGGAGATCAGACTAAAATGCACTTAGAAGAGCTGTTGCTTGTGCTTTCCCTCTAGGATGAAGAGGTCCAGTGATACATCGATGGATTTCATGATAAGAAAGACTTTCTTGACTCATGAGTGCTGCTGGACTTTAACTTAAGGTGCAATTGCAGCATGAACAAATACCATCAAGTAAAAAACACCAAAGTACAAACTATGGCTTGTGTAGGCCACAAGATTAGGGCCCTTTGTTTTAAAATTTCATTGATACATCAAAACTAGTTGGCTACCTTTTGGCACAGGGGCTGCTCAACCTCCAAAAATTGAATATACTTTTTAAAACAGTATTCAAAAGCAAGCAAAGTGGTGGAAAGGGAATGGCTAGCTTTGAGTACTAAAATAGGATCCCGTTGAGTATGAATGTTACCTGAAGAGAAAGTGCAGTTCAACACATTTGTACAAGAATGAAAAAAAATAATGTAAACTGAAAACACATGAAGATATACCGGGGAAAATCTTGCCTAGCTTGGTTAGAAACTAGAAGCTAAAATCCAATTCAGCAAAATAAGGCAAGCTAAATTCCTGTGAGTTGATAAGAAAATATATAAATAGCAGGGCTACCAATTTAGCTAAATTGGTACATGTTCATGTAGGACAACCCCTCCTATTTCCAAGGTCTGCAACTCAGGCAAATCTGAACCACTGCAGAGCAGACCTACTCACAGAAAATTAGGAGGAGCCTCATTTGTTAGAGCGTTGAGTCTTGCTCGTGCTTTGAGACCGATTCTTACTCAAAAAATTGAAAAAGACTTGACCAGACCCTGAAGTTTTTACAGAGGTGCCCACACTTCTGAAATCTAAACACTAGACTGGAGAGCAAACTCCTGCATGCTACACTGACTCATTTACTTACTTGTGAGCTAGGCTGAAGATGTAGTCTTCACAGATTTCATACGGTTCTTCTGAAAGCATAAATTTGCTTATTTTGCTAATGCTTCTTCTCTTGTGTAGGGATGTTACATTTTTGCTTGTTTGAACCTCCCTGAATGCTCATGCCTAAGAATACGAAGAGCCTGTAAGGCTTTTCTCCTGCCCCACCAACTGTTCAGGGCATTAGGTCTAGCAGAAGTTATCTCATTTAGGAGGTTAAATTCACTGCTCTTTAGTACGATGAATGATTGTTCAGAAAGCTTGAAGAAAATAATGTACGCCACCTCAACAAAGCTGGAACTTCACTAAATTCTAACTTTTAGCTCATGTCTGAGCAATTAATTGGTGAGATTTTCAAGCTGTACTGAAATAGTTTTAGTCTGCATGGCTGTCGTACAGGTGACTTCCTTGTCCTTATTCTTGCCAAAAGATTTTTTGCCTATACATCAAGTCGCCTCATTAAGGCCCCAAGCAGGTAGCAAGTGAAGTACCCAGCATCAATTTGAGGACTACACCTGCAAAAATAAGCACTGTATATTTCTGAAACTGCCCGTAAATTTTTTTTGCCTTTCAAATCCTATGTGGAAAAGCAGAGTTTATTCTTAAGATACCTGAGTAGCAATACCTGAAATAGTTCTTAGCCCCAAAATGGAAAACAGGTATTTGTGGATCACTCACTCTGCCTTCTCTGGTGGCTTGGTCTTTGTCACCCACTCCTGGATGAACAGGGGGCAGATGTCTTCTGAGGTGTACAGCAAACCCCCCGGGGCTTGTGTGGCACCTCCTAGCTCACATGGACAAGGACTCTGGTGGAGGGAATTGCACAGCTGTTCTGGCGTAGGAGGCCAATGCCCAGAAAGGCTCATAAAATGATGGGGAAGGGGCGTTAACGAGTTAAATCTGCACCTCTTTGAATCTTACACAAACATGCAGGGAACTTTTTCCCATTGCTATAACTGTTCTTCTGAATGTGCTGGCTGCTAGTGACCCGCACAGGAGGAATCCCATTGATCTGCGTGTTAGGGCAGGACTTGCCCAGCGCCGTTAATGATGCTGAGCACAGAAAACAACTTGACAAGAAAAAAAAAAATCTAGAAGTGTACACAGGCCAAAAAAATTAGTTTAAGCAACGTATAATTTGAGTTCAAACGCTGTCCAAATAGAGGGTGTGTCCTGATTTGAGGCTTTAAGCCAACAGATAACAGGCAACGGAGAGAACTGGGTTGCGGTATACACCTTGCTTTCAGACATTGTGGGCTGTTTGTCTGGAGTGCTGGTTTTAGGCACGTACCAGAAAAAATAGAGGGCATCTCCACTTAGGTGCAAATTCTGGTTTGTTCATCTCTTCCTGTACAGTAATTAGGAATTTGCTGTTACCCATATGGAGGTAGTATCTTCTCTCTTGTTAATAGGAAGATGCCAGAGAATTTAAGAAAACTAAAAAAGAAAACATTTGAGGCATATAAACTCCTCACGTGTGCTAAGGAAACAGCTCTCTAAGTTACTGCTGAAGCATACGACCTGCCTACACCCACTCAGCTTGAGCTTGCCTGCCAGTACACTTCATTATGCAAGTGTAATTTGCTATCATAAAGCTATGAGATGATTTTCCCAAACTTAGGTGTATCACACCCTATCAGCAGCCTTGTGTGTGTGTATACGTATGCGTATAGAGGTTCTTTTGCTCGAAAGCATCAATCTGATGTTGAAAAGTAGAAAGCTGGTTCCCCACTCCTTAAAAAGTGAGTAATTTGGATGGCAGCGTTGCAGGGTGCGTTGCTCATTGTATTCACATCCCTCTTGCCAGGTTGCTTTGTTCCCATTCCCCATGAATCTTCTCCATGGTGAAGACTTCTGTGTCACTGGCAGCTAAAAGATATTCATACCTGTAGTAGCAATGTAACGTGTTAGAAATTGGTCTACTCCCTCTCTGTGGGTTTTAACTTGTACTTTATGCTTGAATCCTTTGTTTTCAGGTAAGAAACTGGTCTTTGCATTTAGCCTACCAAGTGCTTAATGAGAAATAGCAGCTCCCACCGTACCTCCCTGTGGCCAGAAGAGTCCATCTTACAGGAGGTTTGGGTATGGCGTTGTTTATGAAACTGGTCTTCCCTGCAGCTGAAGTGCAATACTGTTATCTTACATCGGCAAAACAGACGGTGCGTTTTCTGTGACTAATTAGCTATGCAGTGCCTAGTCTGCAAAGAGCAGGAGGAAATCCTTGATGCCTCTTTGCTACTTTCTCTTCCCCCCAGGTCTTCTGCCTGTGCAGCACATCGCCACAGACCACAGTGGTCGAGAGCTTGTTGGTCGGACAGTGTCCAGCAAAAAGTGGGCCTGATCTATTTCAGGACTTTGGCAGTTTGACAAATCACTCATAATTAGTCATGAGAGGCTTGCTTGGGCTGCTGCTTGACTCAGGTGTATTTGGCA
>NW_008794492.1:93299-189831 GCF_000699145.1 Aptenodytes forsteri
CCCCTCGCCCCGCCGCGGCGCTGGGGCCGCGCCGTGCTGCGGCCGCGGCCCTTCCGCGCGGAGCCTCCCCCTGAAAGGGGGGTCCCTCGCCGCCGCCTCGGCTCCCGACGTCGGTGGAGCCGCGCAGGCTGGCACCTGGCTGGTGCCTGGGCTCGGGGTCCCGTGGGGAGCAACCACCTTCCCCTCGCCCCGGCTGGCTGCCGGGGCAGCCGGCGGGGCCCCCCCGGCCGTGTCTGTAGCGGACACGCGTGGGTTGTCTTTGCGCCGAGAGTGGGGACAGAGCGGCGATTCCCGCGAGCGGCCCACGGGGAGACGGTAGTCAGCGAAGGCGGACACCATGTTTCTGCCACGGTGTTCCCCGACTGTGCTCTTCTCTGCCGCTGTCTCGCAGTGCTGCGGAGTTGGTTGTCGTTTGGGAGACGACTGCGTGCTGCGGCAGGGCGTGATGGATACACTGCATGCGGGGAGAAGAGGCTTTGGAGCAGAGGTGCAAAAATGTCACTATATGCAATGTCCCTGTCGGGTTTGAACGTTTTGAGAGACCTGACCCTGACTCTTTTTGTATTTCTAGAAAGCTAGGTGGTACCAAAAGGGAAAAATTGCAGGCATTTTGATCAGCTGTCATTTAAAGCTTGCAGGTAGTGAGATGAGATTTCTTAGCTGATATCTGAGGTTGTACAATAGTTCTTTTGATCCCTCTGGGTGAATACTTAAGAAATAAATGGGTAAGAGTAACAGTACTGGTCCTGCACATGATGTGGTCTTTGTGGAGGCATGAAGTCACCTGGGACAGAGCAGGGACTTCAGGTGACATCCTCCCTACTGCAGATGAGATGGGTATGGTGAGGAAAAGCAGAAGTCATGGCTCTGTGTTCAGATTTCCGCCTGTTTCTACTTGGGCACAAGGAAGGAGGTTTTTTAAAACCTTTCGGTTTTGTACAATGGGCTCTTGTGCTTGACTTGAGAAAGAAGGTTTCCAGAGGAGTTACTGCAGAAGGGGTTACCTCCAAGGCAGAGGCTGCTCGGTGTGACTGCCCTCAGCCTTTGAATTTCAAGAGCCAGTTTAGTCTGAGGACATTGCTGTGGACCTCCCTCTTTTTTAAGTCATCTCACTACTCTTAGTGAGTGATTTTTTGGGGGCTATTTCTAAAAATAAAAATGGGTAAGACCATAGGGGAAGTCTTTTCTGCATTTGTCCATAGGTAAGTTTGAATATACTGTACAGGAGGAGAACCTGCTTTGGAGGCTTGTCACAGGGGAGGAAAAAGGAAAAAATTTACATCAACTGAGGATCTGTCAAGTTCTGGGAGCTATGACAACAGCTCCCTACTACCTCCCCTTATTTATTTGTATTCCTCTCCTCTTCAACTTTCATTGCTAGCTCTCACATGGCATATTTCAGTGTTGGCTTATGCTCACATTGGGTAGAAAACCAGTGATGCTGAAAAACATGCTAAACCCACGTGTATCAACAAGGATGATGTTCAGTGCTATTTCTCCTTTGATGGTGGATGTGAACTTGTTTCAGAATATGTAGACCTACTGGGCAAAACTGTGCTAGTTGTTGGTGCTTATTAACCTGTTTCAACACACAATAAAGACCATGCTTTTTTTTTTCCGATTGATGAGACATCAGAGGAGAGAAGAAGCTGGTGGGGAACTGTATCCTTAATTCCTCAGCCATGCAGTCACATCTGCTCAGTTACAGAACCTTTTGCTGGATCTGTAACTGGAGACATATTTTGACTGAATTGGGAGAGTTCAGTAGCAGAAGGAGATTTTTGAACTTGCAATTGCATCATAGCTGTCTTTTTTTTTAATGTTGTATCTTAATTTTCTTTGACATCTTTGATCATCATGAAAAACTTCCCATTTTTTTTCTTTGCTCAGTCTTCCCTGCCTCTTTGTTCAATGGTAGGAGTCTAGATGCACTTCGTTGTTCTGAGGGATTTTTTTTAAATTGGAAAACATTTCCATAATTGTTACATCAGCTAGTATGTCAAACTGATTAATCCACTTTCTAGTGCTTTAATTTTTCTTCTTAATAGTTTCTGCAGATAATACAACAGCATGGAGGAAGCATGTTTTTCCAGTTGTGTTCAGGAGGACCTATTGTGAATATCACTTTGACTAGGATTTTATTGTGGAATTGTCAGTTATCATGGAACTAGGCCCTCAAGAAGTGCAAACTACTCTAATGGAAAACAGCTACATATCATCAATGCTTAAAAGAATAATTTTTTTAATCCACTAATGCTGGCCTACTTGTACTGGTTGAAGTTATGGCAAAAGACTAACTTTTTAAGTTGGCGACTCTTAAGGGTAAGATCTATCTTCAAGATTATTTTTCCCCATCATTGTTTCCTGAAAATAAAGGTAGAACAAAGACAAATCTGTAGTGCTGATGCCAGAAGCCTTTGTGAGCCTCTCTCTTCTCTCTCTACCGGTTTATGCCAAGCAAATCTGTTACACATGGTCAGTTCTCCACTAGTTTTCACACAAGGGTGCTGAAATCAGCTGTGCCCCCTCGTTCTGAGACTGAAATCAGAGTGGTTATTTCTTAGGAAGTGAGAGCACCCCTGCTTATGGCAGCTTAAGTCTTGAAGCCTTTGGTTGGTTTTCAGTCCATTCTTTCCCAGGTGAGATTCCCATGTGTATTAAACAGGTTCAGTTTTGTTCTGTCAACTTGGTTGGCACCCAGGAGGTTAATTCTCCAGAACTTACTGCATATTGTCTGTTGTAGGTCTGGGGGTCTGCGATGCTCTGTGCTTTGAATTTCCCTACTCCGTAGGAAATCCACGCTCTTCAGATAGCCTGGCTTGATGTTACATTGAATTCTGCAGACTTAGCCCTGTAATATTCACAGGCCATGTTTTCTTTCTTTTGGATTTTTCTTTCTTTTTTTCTTTTTTATCTGATGACAGACAGAAAAGACTGGGTACAAGCATCGATCTGCAAACCCAGTTGTTCTCTGAAGAACACCCAAAGCTCTTGGGTTTTTTAATAGGTAGATGTTTGGATGGGGCATAAACACAAAACTAAGGACTGACATGTTTATTGCTACTAGTGTGCGAAACTGGTGCTGCAGCTTGCTCACATACCCTCTCCTGCCTATTTAGGCATTGTTTGCTGGGTTTGCATATCCAGGGTGAACTTGCTTTTCAACGGTGCTTTTCAGAAATGCTTGCTTGGCAGAAGCTGAGAGAGCAGTTGTGAGTGGCATTGTTGTTCACGATGCATGTCCTGATTCTGAAAATCTCATGCTTTTGTTAAAATCATGCTACCATCAATGTCTATTGGATGGCATGAACAAGGGTTGAAAAAGGGAGGCTACAGAATCAGTAGCTATTCTGAGTAATCATTAGCTGGGTTATTAGATATGGGATCAACATTCACCCATTTCCTCACTTTTTGGAAAACCTGCTTCGTTGGTAGCCTGTACCCTGTGCACTGTCAAAACAGCGCTGAACAGCATGTCTGTGTGTCAACAGTCAGTCCTCCTTACAGTCGGTAACTGCCTGAATCACTGGTAACAGCGATGGGGGCAATTCCATGCATTTGTAGGGAATGGAGGGTAGCGTCATTTGTATGGTAATCTTTGTTGTGCTACCTTTTTTTTTCTAATAAGCAAATGGATCACAGTCCTCTTGAAATACATCCTCTTGAAATACAAGATAACTTTCCTTACCCAAGTGCGTTTCTGTGTTTTATTTCAAAAGGGTCGAACTTTGCTAGTGTGGGGTGCAGGACATCCCGTGACAGCGTCTGGTGTGTCTTGTGCAGCTGCCATCCTTTCTGGTTATAGTGAAAATCATATGGGAGTGATTGAGGACATAATTAGTCAGAAAGGGGTGGCCACAGGTGGGGGAGTGGGGACAGAATGGGCTTATACATATAAGACAGTGTTTTGATCCGTTTTTCTGAAGGAATCATGCTGCGTTATTCTCATGTCTTAACCTGAACGAGAATTAGCTTCAAGGCAGATCCATGTGCACAAATGTGCTAATCATTGATTTACCATGTCCTCTAGGGATCTGAGGACCAGCATAAATGTAAAGGCATGCTGTTCGTTGCCAACTAACAGAATTGTATCTGCCAGATAGAGGTTTAAGGGGCTTGGACATGGGCTTGGACATCCTTTGCATTTGGAGTAAGGTTTCTGCTTTTCTTGTTTTAAAGGTACCACTTTTATTCATGACAATACAGGGTGGTTACGTTGCCACACATCCTCTACTCCATTTGTTTAAATAGCCTTGACAATGCACCCCTCCTTTGATTTTTATTTTCTCTTTGTTGTGCTTTAGCAAGTGGAGGGCTGATTCTTTGCTCAGAAAAGTTATTCTATAGAGAAACAACATTTAGAGTTAATGGCTGTTATTACTGATGACATCAAGGGTTTGCCGAGTTCATGGCAAATGTCTGTGAGACACTGACTCTATCAATGGCTCTAAGTCCACTATTACAATCTCAGAAGGCGGAACTGATCTTAAAATTGAAGTTGAACTCTGCACAACTGCAAAACTGAGCCTCATTCCTAAGCCTCTCTGAGGACAGATGCTGTATAAGTCTCAAGAAACATGTCTGAATCTCATGCCTGGTGTCCCCGGCATAGTCTCATCTGAGGGGACCTGAATGCCTGCTTAGAGTTTGTCAAAGCTAATGGGTTTCTAGAGAAGCTGAAGGTTGGACCCCCTTAGCAGAACTGCCCTGTTCAGTAACTCAAATGGGAGCATGAGATTTCAGCATGAATTTTCATAGATGTTTCTTGTGCTGCTTTTTACTGCTTTGCTGAGGCACCAGTGAATTCAGAATCCTGCTTCACCATCCATCAGTCTAAATCAATCAAAAGGAGAGGAGGAGGAGAAAAAAAAAATCCAACTTTGATGGAAACACATATACTGCAAAAGGCAGTTGTATCACATTCATATTCTGCTCCACGCTTCTGTCACCCACGCTTGTAAAATACTCACTGACAACAAAATGAAGTACGTTTAATTTCCACATATACAATAATTTATTGAGTTTGCTGAGTAATTACTGGTAGCTCTTCTACGGTAACTTATTTTTCTACTTATTCCAGCCTTTCTTCCATTCCTTGTGCATGGAGGGGGGTGTTTAATAATGCATGAACTGAAGAGAAACTCAGTTTGTATTAGCTATTTGTTTTTAAATTGACTGAGATATTTAGCAAGAAACTTGATAAATATAATTTCATAAAATGTAGCTGGGATTTTTGGAGCATCCCATGAGAACCATCTATTGGAGAAAGGAAGAGTATTGGAATAATGAAGAGTCATTGTAAAAGTGTATCTTTCCTTCCCTAAAACACCTAAGTCATGCTCCTTTGTGCTCAAAGCTTGCTTGTAGCACCAATGAAACATGCTCAGTAACGTGTCAGAGTAACACAGTTCTGATGGCAATGCTGTATTTGGATAAATGAAGCCAGAAGAACTGTTTACACGGTCTCATGCAGGAATCTTGACAGAGCAAACCTGCTATACAAACTTGTGTTCTCCTGTGCTAAAACTCTTTCCTACCTCTCAGCGTGGCCTTGGCCCTGCTTGTGAAATGCCGTGCCAGTTCAGATAGCAGACCTGAGGACAAGCAGGGAAGGACAGCCTACAAAATGCAGGGCTGCGGGATGATGGCAGTAGACTTTGCAGTAGACTGCAAAGTGCCCCAAAATGCCATTTTTTTCTCTGTAAGGATCATGCCCGCTGGCTGCTATGAGCACGACTGTGCTCCTGATGAAGAGGTACCTTGGGGAGGTGTCTTACCAGTCATCGTGCTGGGAACACCGTCGACAGAAGAGGGAAAATACACGTGTGTTGAACAGGAGTGCACATCTTTTTGGTGTGGCTTAGAGATATGTCAGGTAGCTCAAAACCTTTGCTGGGTTGCAGAACCATTGCTGTAATCTACCAAGCTGAAAGTGGAACAAATTTTAAAGAACTGGGTGTGAAAGACTAATTGACAGTGGATCATCTTTGCAACTGGGGTATTCGGGGATTTGAGTTGCTGGTAGAAAGGGGTCCACCTTAAGAAATATGTGGTGAAAGTTGGCATGTTTCTTAAAAGCAGGACCAGGTCAGTCAGAACACACCAGTCTCCAGTGTTACACTTCTAACACTGGGCTGAGTCAAGGGAATTTCAGGTCTCCTCAGTGCAAATGTAAGCCACAAACTGGTGAAGATTTCACATCCTTGCATCACTCAGACAAATTAGTCTCGCTTATTTTGAGAATACAGTGAATGTTACTTGGAAAGACATGAGAAGATGTAATACAATTTGTCAGTCATGAAAGCCATTAGGAACAGGTAATGTCTTTCGGCAAATGAAATACGAGAAAAATAAAATACCATTCAAGAAATACCCAGCTTCCTGACACTTTCATAGAGACCCTACTACTTGCTGGCTGCACAGGGCTGTGTACTCCAAATGCAGACACAGTATTCGAACTGTGGTGTCCTGGCTACGCGGTTGCAGGTTGGTTTTCCATGCCGATGAGCATCAGACAGAGGGCAGCTCTTTGTAGCAGCCTGTGGTATTGAGAAAACTAGAGGTGGGTCATGGGTTGTGCACTGCAACCACATTGCTACTGTGAGGCTGCCAAAAACACAAGAGAAAAATCATTGGTACATAATCATTTCAGGCACTGCTACAGCAGTGAATGGAGAGAGGCCATTGTTTATGTGGGTTGTCACATATAGTACATCTGCTTCTGCTCTCATGCATGCCCTTGTGCATGAAGCCAGTGACCCAAGTATCTGAGAAACAACTTGGAAATTTTCAGATATCTTAGGTTAGATAAGGACAGAGGCAACTGAAAGGAAAGAAAATGAGCGGTTCGGCGATACTCAACTTGTGCTTCGTACAGAAGCTGTAATGGCAATGCAGAGATAGCATAAGGCCACATTACTCTGTCCTGCCACCCATCCTAGAGGAGATGTAATTCACATAAGCAAAACAGCACCCAGCCCACCCACGGGCTGTCACTGAGTTCAGCTCACTTAGGGGATATTGGAGCTGGACTGTGTACAAGTTGCATCAGCTAACAGGTTATGAAGGCAGCTGCAGAGTGTAACTAATTCACAGGTGTTCAGCAAGAAAAGCAGAGTCTGTGCTACAAGGAATGGTCTTTAAAGAGAAGCTGTTCAAGGACTATATGCCAATCATTCACTTGTATGATTTGTATGAAAGTGGAGGAAATTTTCACTAGAACTGGCTGGTCTATGACTTTGTTTCTCTTATGCAGGCAGTTTCCATAGCAAAATAAAATTCTGGAACATACAGATTTCTGCCAAAAATTACTCAGTTCTGAAAAGTTTTGGCCCAAAACATTGAGCAGAAATTATGCATACAAAATTTTTTTTGCCGTGGAGCTGTTTTTTGGAGGGTTTGTTTTATGTTTACTTAAAATTGCAAACATACATAAAATGATCCACCATTTTGAGCTGCATTACGTTTTTTGTTTTCTTTGTTTATTTCCAGTTGAGAGTGTGAGGGTTTATCTGTTTTTCTGTGTTGTGTTAGTGTCTTGAGTTTGGCAGAGAAGATTCTACTTTTGACTTTGATATCTAGAGTGAGAGAAGGAATGTGGAGCTTGAAGTAACAAAAAGAGATCAAGGATCTAGTGGAGGTCCGCTATGTCTACTAATTCTGCTTGTGTACATATCTGTGTCCATTAATTGGATTCTTATAGAGATTTGCTTGAGTTTGTGGTTCTATGATGGAAATAAGAGGTAAAGTAGGAGAGTGGGGAGCCAGGAAGAAAATTGTTTTGGGTTGACCAAAGCCATAAGCTGTTTTTCTTGCTAACAGGAAGAAAATGCAGTGTCATTTCAGATAGAATTAAATACTTCGTTTGCTTTGTTCCACTGTTTTATCTCTTCATGGTTTGCAGCTTCTTTTTGTAAAAAATTTCTTTTATTTACCCAGAGTTAAATTTTGAAACTACCTGCAGGAGTTGTTCACCAAAAGCATGTCCCCAAGCCCCTCCCTTGCTCTTTCCTTTGGATTCACCAGTTCCCTTAAGAGAGGGGAAAGCACACAGCTGGTGTTCAACAGAGTAGCAGTGGTGTGAATTGGATGGATTGCATTTATTCAGTATTGCCTGTGATTACCCAGGAAGTGACTACATTTGTCCCTACAGAAAAGGGACCACCAAAGATTTTTTTGCCACTCTGTAAAAAAGACTGAGACGCTCTTTTATTTTAAAACTTGTAACAATCTTGTTGCCTAAGCATGACATCAGACCTCATTTCTGATCACCACAAGAGTCATGAATAAGCTATTTGCATGAAGAAATATTAATGCCAGACTAAACAAAGAGTAACAGAAAGAGGGGCTGGCTGGAATGGCAAAAAATGAGTAAATATCATTGACCTTGATGTGCTCCTGCTGGCTTTGTTCTCTAAATAGGAATATATAGGTCAAGGAAATGGTAAATAAACTTGCTGACATTTTTTCAATACTGATAGTTCTGCATTTCCTGGCATGATAGCCTGTATTTTCAAGTACATAATGATCTGTAATTAATCTGCAGTCATTTATCCAATCAAATGCTCATGTCTTTGGAATCAACACCACTAGGGTGCTCAAAGGTAAAACAAAGCTCTTACGAGATCAACTAATCCATTTCGAGGAGCTCAGCCTGTAATGTTTTTCAGCCCAGCAGCCCTATAAACATTCTTTCAGTGCTGAAAAAAAGTTTAATTATTATCAGATAACTGACATTATTTGAAAATAATTAATATTCATGGTATTAATTAATAGTTGACATAAACTGTATTCGGTCTCAGGTGAGACAAAGTTAACTTAGGGATGGATGTTAGTACCATTCCTGGTGATCTGGAATTAGGACAAAAGTTGGAATATGTTGTTCCTTCAGTACATGACTTCGAAATTTGTATTACTCATCCATGTCCAGGATACCATCAACGCGCAGATCATCATTACCCTAACTTCCACTGTTGAACTGGGCTGTGGGAGATACTTGGTTTGAAAATGATTGTGTTGCTCGTCGCCACACTCCTGGCAGTAGCTGAAGACGTTAGTCCACGATGTCAGTGCCCTTTTAGGACAGCACTTTCTCTTTGGTCTCTGGCAGTTGCAGCATTGCAAAGAGAGACTGACAGCCAAAGAGGAGAATATGCCACTTTCCTTAGGAGAATATGGCAGTGATGATGACTGAAGGTTTCCACTGTGGACTTCAGCGTTATCAGGAAGGAAATTTCTGACCAAATTTGCAATTTTTTTTTTTTTAAAGTATTTTAAGAAGTTATTTTTTGGTACTAGAAATAGCTACTTGACTAGTGTTTTAGGACAGACTGTTTTTTTTCTGTAAGTCTTCATTTACTTACCAGAACTCACCTTGGCTAACATACAACCCTGTCTTCCTCAGTCATTTCTTCCTGGGAAACTAGCATCTTCATAACACTTCCTTAAATTTTTAATGTTGCCATCCTTTTATAATGGTAAGGCTTCATTTATCTTAAGAAGAATTCCTCCCCTGGCTTCATTTATACAGTAGAGACAGTTTCTGCTGCTGTCAGAGACTTGGTCTGATGGATGTATCTCACAGTCCTTAAAGATGACTTAATCTGGTCCGAAGTTATTCATGGCGTTCTTGGCTGAATAATTCAGTGAAATGGCTTCACAGATCTAAAATGCATGCACCAGAGAGCAGATGTTTTGTTGCATTACTCCTTTTATGGGGCAGGAAAATATACTTGTAAGTGTGAGCGACATGAGTTCCAAAGACAGGAGGACTTAAAAAATGGTAATAGTCGAAAGAACAGAAAGGTTTGTTGAGTAGAGGCTACTTTTCATTATTCTTTTGATATGTATTTGTCTTGTCTCCTAAATTCCTGCCGAGATCATGCTGATTCCTGATTGCAAGATGTTTGCCCTGGTATATAGGGCTAGGAGAACAGCTGTTCAGCTTTAAATCCCATGACACAAGTCTCATACTAAATTTTACCACGGAGTACATGGAGAGCACACTTGCTAATTGCAATGATGTGATGTGGAATGATTTTTAAAAAATCTTACTGTATTGTGGAACAATAGAAAGCAATCATTTTAAAACTGCCATTCTTCTTCCTTGTTATTTAAGGTAGGGATAGATAGCCATAGCAAAATACTGAATATTACTGCTTGTTGAATTTCATTCAGCTTGGTGATCTTCAGCAGAAGCCAGTCAATGATACAAGTAATTAAAAAAAAAAAAGGAAAAAGGGAAAAGTATTTATCTCTATTATAAAGCATTCAACAAGGGAAATAGAAAGGCAGGAATAAAATCTACACTGTTTTGTGAGGAGAGGTGAATGAGTCAGGCAGTAAATGTTATGTTAATCAGAACAGAGAGAGCACAGTGAGTGTTTCAGGCAAAGCTCATATCAAACCACAGGACAAAAAAGCACATTTTGATATTTTTTGCATTCTGCGGCTCAGTGAAGAGGTAGTGTCGATACCTAAATGGGTTTTGATTGGCATTGAATGGCTCCGTGGGCAGAGAGAAAGAGAGATGGTAGGAGGTCAGGATACCCAAGTCCTCCTAGACCTCAGGCCAGTGCATTTTCTCTGTGTGGTGCTTTGTCCCTTGTCACCTCCTCCATCCTCTTGTAATAGAAAAAGCCATTTTTTCTCCTCTGTCCATGCCCTTCGCCCTGAAGCCAGATGTGTGAGGTGTCCATCTCAGGACTCAAACCAGTCACGTTCATCTCCTTCATCCTCCTCAACAACATTTCATGTACCTTAACTGCAAGCTTTTTCTGCTTTATATGACTACTTTGGTGTGACTCAGAGTCACGCAACTCTTCTGGGGTTTGTTTACTCGTATGTATTCAGTGGCAAAGCTTTCGACAGTCTGGCTGGCAAGAGTCAGGTCCTTTTCAGGTTTGTTCCCAGCTTGGCTACCGGAGGAGTCTGGTGTTCTTTGACCTTGCTTGGGTGCCCAGCCTTGGCCTTCCTTAATATACTGGTCTTCTCAATCCTTATTTACTTTTGTCTCTTATAGTTTTGATTTCATCTACCTATGATGATGAGAGAAGGAGGAAACTGAAACTTCCTCAGTAACTGCATTATGTCAGGAAAGTAAACTGAGATTACTTGCAAGCATTAGTTAAGGCATTCTTGGTAGCAATTGCAGTTTTGAGTTCGTTTTAAGCCTTAACAGCCTCAGTGAGAGACTCAAAGTTTTGGTCAAATCATCAGTGATTCAAGATTGGTACTTTAAAAATTATTTGCTTTTAAGCCTTCAAACAATTCTTCTGCTGGAAGGTTTTGCAGATGAGTTGTGGAGCGCAGGAGGTAATGGAAATATTTCAGTTCAGGTGAGTGACAGATGGGAATTAGAAACTAATTTTCAGAACTTCTTTCTCCCTCTGCGTTAGTGTAGCAGAAGCAGTTCATGCCTTGTTTTATCAGTTTGCCGTAAACAGTAGCTGCACAGTCAAGCAGTGACAGCTTGCAAACAAATGCTGAGGTGCTGGGAGGGTGTAGCTGTCATGCAAAACTCCACATTTAATGTATGCACAGTGTATCCATGTATGACAAATATGAGTTACCACAGATACAGCCGGACTTTCAGTGGGAAGGCAAAAGGCAAGTGATGTGATGTAAAGTGGAGGTGGAGAAGGAAGGGAATGAAATGGTGTAAATGGTAGTGGTTCTGTGAGCATCAGTTGTTGTTGACAAGTGTTACAGGAATGAGACTTGGTCTCTGTTGCTGTCCCGTTTTCTTTATACCTTCCAGTCTGAGCAGAAGATGGGGTCCCCTCACTTGGTCCTGGGGTCTGTACTCATGCATATGTTAACACAGAATGTCGTATCTCTAAACCAGTCCTATACTGCAGAGCTGTTATATCAGGATTAAGGCCATGCAGCTTCTTACTAGTGTGTCTGCAGCACTTTTAGCTCTCCTCTGCTTCTGCACTTGGAACATGTGCTTTGTTTGACCTCCTGTGCAAACAGGCAGGGAGTTTCATTCGCTGGTCTTTTAAACGCTGTAATGTATGCCTTGTCTCAGGAACATCCTCTAAAAAGGTATCTAAGCTTTACAAGTATCTTCCAGAGAAGCATAGGTTTCTTTCCTCTCTCTTTCTGTCTGTACATGAAGGTGCAGTTCATGGTACTGATCTGTTGACAATAGCCTGGTTTGTTGCAGCCAGCGGAGTTATACAGGTTTATAGCAGAGGATGGCATGTGCCATGTGAAAGGTGAAACGTAACCCTGTGGAGATAGCCTAAGTTTTATGTACTCCACAGCATTAGGTGGATTGAGTGGAGTGAAATTAAGTCAAACAGAAAAGTAATTGAGTTTTTCTCTCATTTCTGATTTGGTCAGGTTAAGCAGTGATTAATGCAGGCACTCAAACTCTTTCTAATGGCTGTATTACTTAAAAATTGTTCATTTTTTAGAAATCTTCATTCTGCTAATGAAGTCTCAACTCCCATCTTGGCCATTGTTACAGCCCTGAAAATGAAATAGAAACAAAAAATAAATTGCAGACTGAAATCTGTGGGTATCCACGTTTCAAGTTAAATGCTAGATCTTTTGATGTTGACTCATTCACATTTTGGAGAAGCTATGCTGCAAGAGATTTCTCAGATCACCTTTCCCCTTACTGTTGCAGTGTTTTTCATAGAATTTGATAGATCTTTGATTCTCTTGAACTTAATGGCAAAGCTTCTACTGATTCAGTGGGATCAAGGTTTGACCCAGTATTTGCAAGTGCTGTAACCACTCCAGAACTTAAGTTTTATCTTGCTTAACATAAAAATGGCTAATGCCTAAAATAATTAAATAAATAAATGGACTATCTTGCCTTGATTTCAAACTTTTTCCAGGGGACAGTTTCACAGTACAGTTCTTGTGTTTGTTTATAAGCACTTATGCTGTGCATGCTGACATGCAATGAACACCGATTATTAAGGCATTTCTCTTCCAGCCAAATGCGTGTTTGGGTGTTTTGAGTCAGCCCTTAGTATGTCACCTCTGTCTGTTTCCACTTTCTTTTCTGAGTTTCCACTCTGCTTTGCTAGCCTTATCTCCCAGTCTCACAATCTAACAGAAAGACAATGAAATCAAATTAGCTTCTCTGACACAAAAGAAGACCTGGAGCTTGATCAAATGTGTGGCCTTACGTTGAAGAGCTGCTAACACCAAGAGACTTCTTCAGGATGTTTCACTTCTTGGTGATTTGGCCAGAAAGCAAATGGTTGGGATATAAATTAGCTTGACAGCAGTGGAAGGGATGAGTACCCTGATGCATTTAGGTCATGAGTCTTTACCTCTCTGTCCAGGGACTAGGAAGAAGCTGTAGGTAAGTTTATTATCCCGCAGTCTGCTACCACCCGCTGAGCACCTGGAGGCTGCCGCTGCCAGGTGGGATGTTGAGTGTTATATGTGACTGCTCTGATGCCTTTATACCAGTCCCAATTTCTGTGGTTGGAAGCACAGCTTATCTGTTGCCGAGTGGATACAGTCCAAGCTACTCACATTTCCAGTAACTACCTGCCTAATAAGCATCATCCTGAAGAGAGTACCTGGGAAGATCAATCATAATTTAGTCTTTCCAAGCTTGAAGAAGCCAGGGCCTTGAGATGGATTGCTACAAGTGATATATTTTGGCTTGATGCTGATGTAAAGGGAGAGACTGGATAAAAGAGTTAAAATGCTCTCAACAAAAGCAGTGGGCATGTAACTGAGAGAGATTTGGCTGAGGAATGGTGTTTTTAGCATGCCTTTGACCATAGGACAGGCTTCTGTAACCCTCAAAGGTTCACACAATATAAAGAAAATTAGCCTAGAAATGAAAAGGACTTAATTAAAATGTTAGTCTCACTTCGCTACCCACTTATTACTATCATAGCAGAGCTGAGTTCGTTAATGAGATATGCCAATTATAGATGTTTTCTTTCTCAAAACTGTAGGGAAAAAAAAGATTTTTAAGGTCAATTGCTTCAACTTTTTTTTTAAAAAGAAGCTATACTCCTTTTTAGAATGGTTTTGAAAAATAGGTTTTGAGGAAAGGACAATTACCATGGTCAAAATGGAAAAAAAAAAGCCAACTCTAGTATTCTTTTAATGAATGTATTTTTAAACCCAATGCATTAAACTGAAATGTAGTTCTCTTCTGTGCATGATGAAAAGGAAGAAATGGTAAGAATTTGAAATTTAGAAAAAAATCAGCATTATGTGAAATTTGATCATGTGCTGTACAGTTTTCTCTGATAGATTTTCTTTAACACAAGGGTGTGTTTCTAAGTAGCAGACTTCCTTTTTTATCATAAGGCTGTTACATTAGTGGACATGATTGTCATACTGCTCTTCACATGAACACATACTTCAAGTAGAAGTATTAACCAGTGGCAGTTAAATTGCTTCTCCTCTCGAAGGCCTGTGATCTTTGGATAAAAGGTGGGAGAGTATCTTGACACTCAAGTTTTTTTATCATCTCTGCTGTTCCTTGTGAGGATATGTTTTCCTTTTTTGTCTGAAAGCCTGCTCTTTGACCTTTCTCCGGCAGCCCCACGAGGGCTAGCTCTGTGAATGTTGTTTTCTGCTGCCAATCAAGATCTACCTTCTACAACCACAACGGCACTCAAGCCCGGCTGGACACGCAGGGCCATGCTCTGCTGACACTTGACACTTGTATAATCTATTTGAAGGCTTGTAAAGAAGAGCAGAACTTAGCCCTTTGCATTCTGTAATGGATTTCGCTTGTCTGTGCCATGGGATTCGTTTTGTCTCTGTTACAACCTCACCCTGAACCCTCTCACTGCTCTTACCTTCTACCCTCTTACTTTGACTCTCTCTGGAAAGGCATCAAAGCTAACTTCTTCTGTTTTTCTCGCTTCACAGTATAAATTTATTTGCATTGTCCTTCTTTTAGAGTGATAGCAAAACTAACATCTACAACATATCTCACTTATGCTGTGAAACATTTCTATTTCACCACAGTCATGGTAGGTGGTCTATAGGAGTCAGGCAAAGCAAAGTCTGGGTGCCCTTTGCTTCCCAAAACCCAAAAGAGGGAAAGCGGCACCAGTGATGACTGTTTTGGTGATGTACAGCTATCTCTCTGTAAAGAGTAGCAGTGCTTTACCCTTTTCATCACCCCTAAAAACATTTCACAGGAAATATTCCTGCAGCCAGCCGGAAGCTTAGAGGTGAGATTATTGTTTTTAGAAATGCAGTTTGTCAGAGAGTTCAAGTTTCTCAGTTGCAGTTTCTTTTAATTTCTGTGTACTTGGGTATGCTCAGCATGCAGCAAAGAGAAGGATTAATATATAGGGGTGGCTTTTACTGTCCTCACCTCCTTCTCCTTGGTATTACTGTGCTCTGTTCCTCTGTGGCCACTGTCCAGACAAAGCCTCCTGAGAGACAAAGCCTCCTGTTTCACCCCAGCTTCCAGCAGCTAGCTCCAGTGGAAGTAGGTGCTTACAGTAGTAGCAGAAGGCTTAAAATGAAAGAGCATTCACCCTGCTGCTTGGGTGGTTTTGGTAGCATCCCAGGAGGTACCTCAAACCTCTGGTTCAGGTACATGTGTGAGGGCTGAAGTTGCTGGAGCAGTTGATGTGGAGGCAGCCTGCAATACCTGCAGGTGGTTGTGTGCAAAGCCATGCAGGGCTACACAAAGTCACAGGAGTTTCGGAACTAGGGCCGCTATAGTTACATTTCCCTGGACAGGCGGTAACACTAGTGAAAAGTTGATGGTTGAACTCTACCAGTGACCTTTTTTGTGGCACTGCCATTAAGTTGTCTGTCCACATAGGATGGTGGTAGGACCCTCTGTCTGGGAGGTGGGAGAGCTGAGCTGAAACTTCACCTGCCTGACACTTCCCTGAATACAGGCCATCTCAAGCAAAGGCAGCATGCAGTGTGTGTTTTGAGGTGGAAACGGAGGAGCCGTATCTCCAAAAGCCTTTCTTGGCTCCCCTTGCAGCTTCAGTGTGCTGTGAGCATGCCCCTAGGTTGCTGGCTCTGCTCATCAGGCAGGACAACAGCTAGTTTGAGGACACTGCTCAAAGCAGCCCCAGCCCTAGAGCTGCTCTAAATGCGTCTGCCCAGAAAATGGAGGTGTTTGTAGGAATGGGAGCCACCAGTCTGCGACATAGCTAAGCACAAGTTTTGAAATGTCAAAGTCAAGAATTAGACCCCAGAGACTTGCAGAGAGGAAGTTCACCCAAGAGCATGGCGAATGCAGGAGCCAGTCACCTAGAGGTGAATTTTGTCACATGCTCGATCATGATTTAAGCCATCAGCAACAGGGTACAGCAGCCCTTGAAGGTCACCTGAATGCCATTTCTGGCCAACTTTCTTGTTTGACAGTGATGGCACCGCTGGATGTTAGAGACCAACATTTGGCTTACAATTCAACACACCTTGGACTATATCAGACCCTTGAAGTCTAATCCATTATGCTTGCTTAACTTTAAAATAAATGTTTCCTCCTTTTTGGCAAGCTTCATGACTGGCATTGCTTTGCAAGCTAGCAAGTAGAAAAGCAGCTGGTTTGCTGCATCTGTGTTGAAAACCATTGAAAGTACATTTTTGTTCCTTGGCAAGGACTTGAAATTTTTCAATTAATTGATAAAGGCCCAAATCTCAGTCAGGAACAAAGCCCTGGCTTTGCTGAAGCTCTGCCAGTTTAACCAGTAGATAGTACAGCCCTGAGGATCCAAGAGCTGTACCTGGCCATAAGAGGTTTGTGATGAAGAAGAAAGCGGGTGTGGTAATACTTTGGTGAGAGGGAATGAGAGGGTTTGCAGGGAGGGCTTATGGCATTGGGTAAATTATTTAATATCCACTTTCTAATCAGTCTCCAAGGAACAACTGCTTGATTTAATCAGTTCTTTAAATATCTTATTTCTTGCATGAGGTTGTTCATTTGCTGATTATTTTGGAAGTTTCTGTGTTGTCTGAGCAAGACAGAGATATGCAGTGTGGCACTCACTTATATAGATAATAATAAAATCTTGTATCTGAACATAATCTAACCTTTAAGCGTCATTTAGAAGTGTGCTTGTCAGAAATTCAGTATCTTTCTAAAAGCTACTGCTCCATGTTCAGCCACCTTCTACAGCACACAGGGTTAAAGGAGTGGTTTAAACCAAAAGTGTTGTTTGTTGCTGATTGAGTGGTGTGTTTGTAGAGCCAGTTGGCAAGAGGTGAAAGAAAATCTCATGTTTCAGTGTGAAATACAAGCATTAACATCAGATGAAGCCTTCTGCTGTATAAGAAGATAAGCTAGGTGATTGAGACTAGACCACTGACTCACACAGGGCACGGGGTGATAAGATGCCATCTGGGGCCCGATATTCGATGCGCTGGTTCCTTCACTCAGGTGAATGTCTGAGAGTGGTGGTATGCACTCAGGCTATTCTCAGTTTCAATACAAATTCCTTTTCTGAGATTCAGTATCTTACTCTCTGTCCTGTTGTCTTCTTTATTCTTCTAACCATCCATCAGACTCATTGGATCCACTGAACTGCCTTATTCTCTGGTCCACCTGTTTTATAGTCTCCATTCCAGAGCTCTGCTGCTGAAATTTTGTTTTACGTTGGCTGGATTGGGGTTGCTTCCTGTTCCCAGCAGGGCTGAATTTCATCTTCATCATGTATTCTGCATTATGCTTATGATGAAATATATTACATTTTTAAGAGTCCATAACATGTCATGTTAATCTCTTGATGCCTAGCGCAGGTGAGCTGCCATTGGCTTCCATGTATATGCTCTGAGTCTTGACTGCATGGATTTATCAAAACCAAACATAAAAATCTACATAAACAGTAGGGTGCTTTTTTTACTTACTTATCATATATTTTTCTATCTAAAACCTTATTTAAGGAGCTCTCTAAGACTATATTCTTAGTTGCAAAGAAATTGAGACATGTAAAAAGAGAAGGCTACAAGCTCTGGTGACTTGCATAGTGTAGAGGTAGTCTAGGCTGTGTTTCCTGTTCCAGTTGTGTCCAGATAGACCTGTGATACTGTACAGAGACCAGTTAAGCAGAAAACTGCTCCTTGTAGTGCCCCTCCATTCCCTCATTCATACTTGTCTTGGTTGAACAGAAAGGAAATCTCGGGGAATGGTAATCTGCATCTGTCTGGGGGAAGGAAGAATAGATGTGGTGATCAAAGTAATGCCCTACAACTTCAGAAGCACAGCCTCAGCTCCTAACTCTGCCTCTGACCTTGCGAAGTTGTGGGTGTCCTCATCTTTCAATGGTAGTTGAGAACTGTCTTCATAGGTTTTGGCCTCTGAAAAAAGGAGTTGCTACCACTGTCTTAGCTTGCAAGCAATCATGAGGACACACGGAAGGGACAATGTCTTCATACTCTATGGACAGTAAAGAAGATACAGTTATTGATTTTATGTGGGTAGACTTGTTAGCTGCAAGATTTTGCAGCTTATAGCTGCTAGATTTTGCACTGGGAACTTAAAGAGTTAGAACAGTGTCCTTTTTTTCTCAGCTGGATTTTCTTTGGGTTTCTGTTTCACATTCTCTAGGGGTTCTGTTATTGAGCATTGTCCGTGCAACTGAGAGAAAAAAATTTCACCTTCCTAATAGTAACAGATGAATCCAACAGCTGTAGCTTTAAAAAGAAGCCAGACCGTTAAGTAGTGTAGGGTATGCGAAATTGCAAAGCAATTGCAACACAGGTGGCAGAAGGTGAGGTTAAAAGTCTCATCAGCCCAGAGTGCCACTGGTGGATGCATGCACAGACTGAAAGCATGTATTGGAAGTTGGATTTTCTCCTGCCTAATCATTTTCTTCTATCCTAGCGCATAGATGTCCATCCCACACACAAGATGCAGATAAAAGCTAGCTGCTTCTGCTGGCTGATCTCCTGATGACTTTGCTTTTGTTGATGCTACTGCTCTGTCTAATTCTTCCTTCTTGTCCCTCTTCTTCTTGCTTCCAGAAATCACATATGCAAAACTAATTTGCTCTGCCGTTAAAGTGAGAATGCTACATGCAAGGTTTTTTTTTAATGAACACTGATGAGTATTCTAGCCTGTTCAAAAGTACACAGTCGGCCTTTCTGATGTAAAAGTTATTTTTTGTGTAATGGCTTTTTGGAAGATAAATGTTTTGCTTTCTTTAGAAAGCATCCTGTTGTTTAAAAACTGACCATCTGAAAAACAATTTCCATCTGGAGCTGCACTCATTTTCTTTGGTGGTCCAGGGTTCTTAGCCAGACTATATCCACGTAATGCAGTAAGGCATCCAGGAAAGGGTACCACACTGCCTTGGAATGGCGCATACACAGTGCTTCTTTATAACATTCTTTCACCTCCAACCATTTCAATCCAAGGATTTCCCAAGTTGGATGTGATTTCTGTGTACAGAGGAGAAAAGCAAGCATATTTTTACTAAGCTTTAATTCACTAGAGAGAGAGCCATGTGAGCAGGGAGAGACAGGGAAATAGCTGAAGCAAATTTATCTTTGAATTGGAGGTGACATCCATGAAAAATGTTTTGTGCTTTTTTTGCCTGGCCAGGCTTTGCCTACCAATGTCTTCACAGCATTAATCACAACTAAAAGGTTCTGCAGGAAACCTTTGCTCTATGTTAAATACTAATGAGGATATGGACTTAATGTTTTGTCCCTCTTCAGAGGGTTTGCTTGCTGCAGACAGGGAAGGAAGGCTGTCAACAGAGGGTTTTAACCGTGGAAAGGAAGCAAACATCTCCGGCTCACAAGATGTTTATATTATCTTGCTGTTAAGGAGTGTAAGCATGAGATCGGCAGCCACAGATATTCCCAGTGGCAGAAGAGGCAGACAGCTTGTAAATGGGCTGACATGTGGGCAAAGGACCTGTCTATGCTCTTAGCCGGGATCTTGGTTAAGAGCAGCAACCTTGTGTGCAAATTCAACGAGAGAGCAGTGTGGTTTCGTGTGGCGGTTGCGTGGTGGCACAGCAGGACTAGCAGTAATTGGGACATCTTCGGTCTTGTGTCAGAGGGCATGCTGTTTCCCCCCTCCTGGGCAGGGAAGAAAGGAGGACAGCATTGTCCAGGGAGGGCAGGGAGACCAAAATGTCCATTATAGGGTTGTGAGGGTGCCTACCTGGGTGAACTCTTCTTAGGTGCAGTGATCCCTGAGGCTCTTTGGAGAAACAAGTTTAATGTGTTCGCACATATGAAAGTGGTTTTGTTTTCTGGTGTTTTGTGTGCTTATGCCTGGAGCTTGAGTACAATGCAGATCTAATTGCCATCCTCACCTTGTTCTTCAGATCACAAAAGGCCTGTCCTTACAATCCACAACCAGGAGTATGTAATCACCTCTGATGTGACCTCCTCATAAACAAATCCAAAATGATTTGGGACCAGCCTGATTTACAGCCAAAGACCAAATCTCCAGAATGGAGCACTGGTTATTCTGTCTTTATCTCCAACCAGTTTCTGGTTTGCATTTGCAATAGTAATAGGGTGACAAAAAGGTGTTCTTGTCTCTTATTGAAACATCAGTATGTTTCACATCTGTAAATCAGATGTGTTTAAAGCCAGGCCTTTCAGATTAAATGATGAGAGCTGAAATCTATTTAGAAACGCTGTTTGTTGCAGACTCACAGCCATGTGAGTGTGCAGCAGCCTGCCTATAGTCTTGGAGGCATTATTTCATCCGAACAGCAGCAAAGAGTGCTTTGGGGTATGTGTTGCTACTCACAGCGCTGTCACTTGAGCATGCGCTGGAGCTTTGTGGGCAAGGTTTTCTGAAGCATCCAGCCTTGGCCTAACCTTCCTTGCGTAGCAACTGGTGGTACAATTTGTGCAGATGCCAGTGAATGAAAAGTTTAAGCCTAGTGCTGTAGAAAATCCTATGTAGAGAAGTGTTGTCACAATAGGGAAGCATTGTCACTGTCATATTAGACTGTCTGATTCGTAACCATTCATAAGAGAAGACTGAACCAACCATCATAGCAACAAGTGGAGAGAGAGAGAGATCTGAAATCCCTGCACAGTAAATGCAATAGCCAGCACAGTATTGTCAAAAGAAAGACCTCTGACAAAAGGTATTCACTGTCAAGTAATAGCATAAAATATTGTGGTGCTTGGCATATGGCATACTGAGATACTAATGATATATTAAGTTTAACAAACTCCTTGAACACATCCTAACTTTAAACTTTGTGATGGTGTCACTGGACTTAAATGGGTGCATCAAAACCATGTCTTTTTCTTGAATTACGACCTTTGTAAATGGCAGAACTAGCAAAACCAAGGAGAGTGCTATCATCTTCTGTTAGTTTTAACTGCCTTTTCTTTGAGAGTTAACACTGAGAGACATTTTATTAATCATCCCTAGCTGTGGCTGAAAATTGGATTTGGTTTGAATGAAGAGTTCTTCAGGTCAACCCAAACTCACTCATTGTGCAGTCTTAGTCTTACTATTGGGATCAGTCCAGGCTCTCCATGCACTTGTATTGCAAACCATCTTGCCTTTAATACTAGACAAGAGTCTTTTGTGAATAAAGGTGCAGTGTTAATCCATTCCTTGGCTTTTCAAGTAAGTGCTTGTTAGGAGATGAAGAAGGCTGCCTGTTGCAATGTGAATCCTGAATAGGAGACCCCAGTTCCCTTGAAGTCAATGAATGAGGTCAAAAGCAAAACTTCCAGGCTTCTCTGCAGTCCTCATTAGGCCAGCACAGGCATTGCAAGCCTCCATGGGTACAGGTCAGGCGGAGCAGCTGCCTCGGTGGCTGCAGCCCTTATTTTGGCCAGTTCTACCTTCTTCTGCAAATCTGCAGCTCCTGTTTACCTGCCTGCTCACGCTAGCTTTGTTTTTGCCAAATCCAGCAGTGGTACAGTGACCTGAGGAAATGTCTCTCCCTTAATGACAGAGACATAACTTTTTAGTTGCCCCTTTTTTTTTTTTCCTTGTTGAATATAGTTGAAACTCAGCATGTTATGTCTTCAGCATCAACAAAAAGAAAATTATCATTATCTCTGTGCCTTGAAGACGTGTCACCTGTTTCTCCTTATTCAAGGGTAGTGCAATTTCTTCCATCTCGCTGAGTTGGAAGAGAGCAAGGAGGTTGTCAACCTGTCCCATCTCCAGCTTTGGGAAAGATTTCCTGGGACCAGTGGATGCCGAATGGGAGAAGGGTGAGAGGGCTGGGGCAGTGGGACAGGCTGCCTGCCCTTCTCTCCCCATGAGCCCTGGCAGGGAGGACGGGCATGAAGCAATGCCCTCGAAATCTAAGGCCAGGGAGTGAGTAGGTCAGGAACTGCTGATTCCTCCCTTCGTACTGGGATCTGACCGGAGCGCAAAGAGCTGTGTGGTTTAGCTGAGAAAAATATGCTAACATCCCTTGCAAACAAGTCTTGCAACAGTCAGCTTGATTTTTTTTTCCTTCCCCTCTCCCCGTCAGTCACATCCTTTGTAATAGCTAGATAAATCTATGTCAGTCTCAGCTCAGTTTCAGGATCTCTGCTGAAGGGAGATCAATGTCAATGTCTCTGCTGGGGGATGCCCAGGGCTGGTCATGGCCCGTTCCAGATGTTTCCAGCCCCTCAGCCACTGGTGCGGCTGACAAAACATATGGAAGAAAGGGCAAAAATGCCAGAGGAGCAGAGGAGTGAGGAAAAAAGAGTGAGGGAGGGGAAGAGCAAGGAAGGGCAGGCAGCACCAAGCAGCACGCCGGGGCTGGAGCAGATCTGCCCTGCCGCCTGCGGAGAGCCCACACCGGGGCAGTTTTCCTGACAGGTACTGCAGCCTGGGGGAAGAGCCCAGAGCAGGGGGAAAGTGTGAGTGGGAAGGAGCCACAGAGGGAAACCGCCATGTTCTGACCACCCCGTGCTGCTCCAGGGGGGGTGTGTGTGCAGAGAAGGTGTTGGTTTGTTTGTCTTTGCCTCTCACTACCTGAGTCTACTTTACGTGGCAACAAATCAAATTAATTTCCCCCCAAGGCAAGTCTGTTTTGCCCACCACAGTAACTGGTAAGCAATCTCCTTGTCTTTGCCTCGACCCACGAGGTTTCTCATCCTATTTTCTCCCCCTGTCTTGCTGAGGAGGGGGAGTGATTGAGAGGCTGGATGGGAATTTGGCCCTTAGCCAAGGTTAGCCCACCACAATACTCTGCCAAGGAAGCACCTTTAACTCTCTAAATAAATGTCTCTTTCATTCTTAGGGGCTCTGGTAGAATACTATAAAAATCTGATTTCAAATTTTCTTTAGCAGTAGGAAAAAATTATCTCAACCACACAAAAAACTGCTGAATCATTACGCAAGACCCAGAGGACATGGTTCTCTCCTCAGCTGTGTGAGGAACGTCAGAGTGGCTGGTCTCAGTCATCTGCCCTGGCCTTTGAAACCAAAACTTCTGACCGGTGGCTGCCCTGAAAAACATGCGTAAAGGCTGCCTGGGTCTTCAGGGGAAAAAGGCTTGTTTTTACTGATTTATGTGAAACTCTTCTTCAAAAGTGCTTAAGGATTCTGTAAATGCTGGGACTACAGAGGCAAAATACAGTCCCTTTTCCCAAACAGTTCATGATCCCAGGCAGCAGTTCCCACATTATTCTGATCATGAGGCCACTCTCAGGAACAGGCTGGCCATGTTGACCAGATGTATCTCCCTCACTGAAAGCTCCTTCAGCACCCTCCTAACATCTGGGAAATGACCCTTGTGTCACTGATTCATGGTATAGGTGCTACTGATTCTTTTTTTTCCCCTTTTTTTTTAAAGAAAAAGAACCCTCCTTCTAGATGTTCTTGTAAGAACGCAACTAACAAGAAAAATACCCTGAAATCAGAAGAGACTTTTGAATACAGATTTTGCCTTTTTATAATGCAGCAGTGACTTTTTTAAAGACATACTTGCTCAGAGCAATTAATTTTTGCCCCCCTGGATCTGCCATTGAGGCTATGTCCTGGTTAGAGGGCAAGCTCTGTACTCCTGTCTGTGCTAGAGAACAACAGACAGACACTGTAATGATAGTGTTACTCTGCACCCACAGGAGGCCTGTAAATAGATCTTGATTCAGGCAGTGATGCATGTCTAAATGCAGGCTCTGCGGTCTCTCCCATTTACCCCTTTGGCGATGTTGCAGTGTGTCCTTTTGCAATGTCAATTACAGGCAGCCTCTCAGAGCTTGCAGGTGGAAGTAGAAGCAGTATGTTATCTTAGCGAGAAGTGTGGGGTTTCTGCCAGGCGCCTGTCTGTATAGTCACCTACAAGCCTGCTGTCATACTCTACATTGCTAGTATGTAACCCTTTGAAATACCAAGCTTGCACACATACACACAAATCTGCTAACAGCCTCTATCAAAGTGTAAATTTCCAGAAGAGGTACAAAGTTTTTTGATAGCTCATGACAATAATAGACCATTTCAATCAAGAGAGAGTTCAAATGGGACTGCTAAACATCTCTTGGCAAACCCCCTTTAAACACAATGATAATAGAAACGTTTTCACTGAGAGACAAAAAAGAGCTGAACTGCTGTAAATTGCAGCGGTGGTGTAAAGGAATAGCAATAGGACATTGCTGTCTTCTTAAGCTGCTAGAAAATAGTAACTTATTCTGGTCTCAATCACAGCTCAGGTCTCTAATCCCTTTCATCTCATTGCTGAGCAAAAGATAAAGCAATTTCAAATTTCAGAACAGATACCCTGCTGTCAGACTAGGGTAATGCCTTCTCAAATCTAAAGTGGAACATGCTTTAAGTGGGTCAGTCTTTATCTTCAGACTTTGCTTGCCTTCAAATGCCAAGTCAGGCACCTGTCCTTACCCCTCTGTTGTTAAAAGAAAGCTTGACTCCATGTGGAGAAGCTTTTGCATCTGCCTGAGAAGGTGAAATCAGAGTGGGATGTCAAAACTTTTTTTTTAGTTTATAGTTATATTTGGAGACCAGCACGGCACATTAAAAGGTCTCTTGGTGTTCGTATTTCAGTCCTTTCAACAATGCTGTAATGGAGTTGAGAATTTCTATGGAAGTATGGTAAGATGTCTTTTAAAACTGGCATGATTGCTGAATGACAATAGGAAATACAGTTACAGTCAACGGCCATTGCAGTTAGATACTCAAGCTTGTAGTGGTATTTTTTTTTTCAATTGGGAGGGAGTAATGCATAATGCCAGGTTACGAACACGCATTATTGTGTTTTCAAGGTGGTAGAGAACTGACTATTTTTATTCTGATTAATAGTAATTCAATGTGTTCTTAATTAGAGTATTAGCCTTTCTTCTTTATAGTTTTGTTTCCACACAGAAGAGACATTTCTGGCTTTGATAAATTTACAAGTCCATATACGTAGTGTGTATTGCTTTTGTTCAGACTTCAACAGAAAAGAAGCCACAGAGTACTTTCAAATCCTCCATAAAAGGGCATTAATATAAAAACAGTTTTAAGATTAGTCTGCCTTTGCCAAAAAAACATTTTAAAAAAATCTATGTTATCGTTAATAAATTCTTTTTTTTTTTTCCTTTCAGTGAACACTAAAACGTATTGGAGATTGTTCTAAACTGAACCAAACAGAGCCTCAACCTTCGGTATATGTGCTAAGAGAACCAGGTATAACTCCAGTTATTTTTGTGAAGCTGTCATTGATTTTAGTGGGTGTTTTGTACAGTAATTGAAAGGTATATTGTGACCTGGAAAAAGTGAGTTACAGCCTTGCTATGACTAGGTGTAGACAGCTGCCTGATCTTAGTCTGCCTGCAAAAAGCCCAGTACCAGACATGTCAATCTTGTCTCACGTCAGAACAGTAACTGACTGTAATTGGTTCAGTTTTGAGTTCAGGTCCCATCAAAAGAAAAGCAAAGTAATGCAAATGTCCATTTAATTTCTGTGTTTTGGACAGGTGAAATCTTGACCTGTTTCTTCATTTTGCCTTAAAACAGGGGGAGCATTTTCTTCTTGTTAGGTTTGTCACATAAAGAATTAATTACGGGGGACAAACTTTTTAACTTAATCTCTCTTATAGGAGAACGGATCCACAGCTATGTCTTCTGTGTCTTCAGAGAGCTATGCCTCTTTTGTGTCTCTTCCTGGTTTTCTTGTAAAGAAAATCTTCTTGCTGTGTGTCATGGGAGAGATGCAGTGCAACTAGCATAAGGTTGCACTTGTAGTTTAACTATTTTTTCCAGGCAAGTAACTAGATTAGCCAAGATAGAGTGGGATTTTCGACTGACAATGGCCTTACTCTTTTGTGTTTGCAGTTTCTGTAATATGAATTAACAGTTCTGAGCTTCTGCGTTTGTGTCTGTATTGACTTTGAGACTCTCATTTTGTCCAAGCTGGCAATATAATTTTCAGGAATGCTTACGTTGCTAAACTTCAGAACGAGCAATCACAGTAAAAAAAGTCTTTGAGCGCCAGTAAGAAGCAAGGGAAAAGCTACATGCTTGGTGGACCTCCCTAAAGGAGAAATTGCTTGTGATTGAGAAAGAGGCAGGCTGGGTTTATGGTACTAGACTGAAATACGGATTTTTCGTTTTCCCTTTGGAAATGAAACAACTGGGGAACGGATCACCTCTGCCTGCTCCCTCTCAGGACAGGCCTTAGACAAGAAATCTCTCCAAGGTCTACTAAGAAATGAATCATTCGTAGATGTGAGATTTGTCCTCACCTCTACCATAGGAAATCCCATTTTGTGGCTTTCTCCAGCCCTTGATTCCAGCCCCAGCTGCCCTGTTGTGTCTCTTGCAGCTTGGTGGCACTGCTTTGCCTCAAGTACCGCAAAACGAAAGCACACCTCAAAATACACTCCCCTGCCCTAACCCTATCCCCCAGGAAATGTAGTGCAATCCCCTTGCCCTCATGCCCACTCCTTGTTGGCTTTTGGCCTCAGGTGTGGGTTCATGCAGGCCAGTGCAATACCTTGGTGACTGCCTGGGGTAATACCATGCATATGTTTCAGTCCTGCTTCTGCACTGGAGGAGGAAGGGATTTTAACTTGGGGTTGCTTCTCATGTTCAGGTTTAAGTATTGTAATTCTGGCTGTTGAAATGGCAAAGGGTAGAAAAGGGTAGAAAAGAGGACTTTGTATAGTTATGTATGGTTAACTTAGTCTTTCATGTTTCACTTCAGTAAGAAAAAAAAATCCATGTAGGTTACGTTACCGTAATTTTAAGACATGGAGAATCTTATCCCACTGATTTGGCTGGAAGCATATTCTAATGCAATATCCCTGGGCAGGTTATAAATTCTTTGTTTCATTTGGGCATAGTACACTGGATCTTGTGAATGGTACTTCCATGGGAATTACCTGACAGTTGGGTAAAATACATTTGATGAATGGATAAATGATATGCTGGCAGGAGGATAACATACAGCAGAATGACTGTTCTGAGAAAACAAAAAATTTTGCATTTTGAAAATGACAAATTTGACTTCATATCCTCTTTGGTGACTCTGCAGGGCAAGCAAATGCAGCCAACAATGGCATCTGCTGCAGGACTGACAATGCGGCTCTCGCAACCAGGAACTGAATCCTTTTCTTTTATGATGTGTGGATTAGGTGCCTGGTGCTTTTTAATTTTTTATTAATAAGGTAGAATGTAGGGTATTGGGAATGCTTCTTGTAGACCAGAATAAAGCAGTTTAGACAATGCCAGAAGTAAAGCATATTTCCAAAGCAAAAACCCCGCAGAAGACAGAGGTCTGCTGAGTGTAAATTCTATGTAAAGCTGCACAGATGGCCCAGCCTCACAGCAGCAGCAGGATGGGAACAATACTGTGTTTCCTTATGGTGCAAACAATGATGACAGCTTTCTTCAGTCCTTAAGCCAGGCTGAGAAGCTGCCCTGAAAGGGAACCCATTGCAAGCTGGGAGATGTAAGGAATGCAATCAGTGCAATGTGAACACTTGCACAACGCAGGTGTAATTAACAGCTTTTATATTTATGGACCTTGTTAATGAACTGTAATGATGAATTGCAGTTCAGTGAATTTCCAGGAACCTATAATGCAGCAATAGCAAGCAAATCTGTAAGACTTCTGATTTGTCAGAATCATCTAGCCTTTGTCTGAGGAAGTTAGACTTTGGCAGTGTGCTGTACACTGTAGTCTCTTCATGATTAATATGCTTTGGGCACTGTGCCAGGATGTAATTATTCAATACGATGAAGTAGAACCCTATCTATTTATCCTGTTTATGCTTCAAAACTCATCCTTTCATTTTATTTTCCCACATACCAAATGAAATTTAATATGTGTTCTTATTTGAATATAATACTACAGTTGATGGTATTAAATTGTACAAAAACATTTGCAGATTATAAGCTCATTGCAGACTGTCTTTGAAATGCCTTAATGGAAAAAAAAGGAGGTCTATTATTACTAATGGGTCCGTGTAGAAAGAAAAAAAAACATGTCTCACATCAGTGAACTAACAGGTGGCTTAATAGAGCCATGATCTGAAACAGGACAGACTAGAATACATTGATTAAAAATCAGCAGTTTCACTGGGTCAATACAATAGCTTACGGGCAACATGGTTTGTTTTTGCTTTTGACTAGAATGGGGTTTTACATTCTTTACCAATTACAGGATTACTTTTTTTTTTTTTTAGAATGCAGAAAGTTGCTGACATTCGAAAATGAACCAGCATAGAGCATGATCTGGATGCACTTTGTGAGAAGCTGCATTCTCTAGCTTCAGTACAGCAATTGTTGGTCACAATTAATCTGAATTCTTTTGTCTGGTTGCAAAATAACTGTTAGTGTGAGTAGGTAGTGTCCTTATCTAGTGCACACTTTGCAAAGATTTATTTTCCTTTGTTTGATGGCGAATACAACAATATAACTTTCACAGATCATGAAGGAACTGAGTTTTGTTCAAATACATGGGAAGGCATCTGTGAGAAAATGAATCCCAAGTGATTTAAGCAAATAAGTTGATATTACGTCTCTTGATCACTTTCGGCAGTATCTTAATCAATAAGTGGTTCCATCAAGATTTCCCGTGGAGTCCAGTTTTACTCAGGATGTCACAGTCTGGCTATTACCTGCTTAGACCTGAGTATTTACAATCATTTAGGAATAAGGTTAAATTAGCATTTCACACCTTGATGCCAGTGTAACCTGTCCTGTACTGTCACTTGCCTTTAGCTCAGTAGTTTGTACATAGAGAAAGATGAGTTCTGGTCGTGTAACTGAGGAGAAACATACAGAAAATGGTGCTGTTCCGTGATCTGGACAAATAAGTTACTGATCCAAGTAGAGAGGTAGACTTAATTGGACCAGAGAAAGAGGGAGTAGCTGTGTAGGGTGGGGTTTTCTTTGGGATTGGTTGGTTTTTTTGGGTGGGATAGTTCCCCCCCCCCCCAAGTTTTTTTCGGGCATTTTGGAAAGAAGGGAGCCTGTGTATTTTAAAAAAAAAAAAAAGTCTGGCTGCAATTTAAAGGCTGGTACAATAAAGAATATATGCTGCATATGCCTGTTTTTTCCAGTATGGTATGAATTTTTTTCAGCTTGAGTAAGAGTTTCTTTTCATGCTGTCACAACTTACCCTTTTAACTTTGGCAGTTGTCTCCAGTGTGTCAGACAAGATAGGAGCAGTCACATAAGCAGGGCTGCAAAGGACTTGCTTTCTCTGCTGGTTTTTTTTGCAGCAATGTAACCCCAGTAATGGGTCACAAGAAGCCTTGTGCTGCAATAATGTTGTTGACTACTCTGAATTTTCTACTAAAACAGCTTGGGAAAAAAGCATCTTGCCATTCTCTAAGAGGTCTGTAGTGAACACAAAGAGTTTGATAGTTTTTAGTATGCCAAAACACACACAACCACTTGGCTGCACTTCTCTCAGCTTTATGGGAGTTGAGTAGCCGTAGCCTAGCTGTCATAATGTGCTTTTCCTTTTCATCTGAGGGATAATAGTGTAGTATCTAGCTCACAGCATTCTTTGGACAAGTTTCTTTAGAATTACAAATGCTGGGTTATGGAAAGTAAAATGTCATGAAGCTCAGAGATGAAGTGACTTGCCTGAAGTCAGTCACCTGTCTGTCAGTGTAGTGCTGGGGGTAGGAGCAGATACTGTTCTTTCCAGAGTCCCAGTCTGGTGTCTCAAACACATGGAAAGAGCAGGCCTTTTGGAAGAAGAGCATAGCATTGATTTTGAGAGCATAGACCTCTACCTGCGGAGGTGAAAGCCTTGTGCATTTATTTGCTTCCTTAGCAGCAGCAGGTGTCCAGCAATTGCACAGACAGGAGGATTCAAGGCAGGCAGGAACTCCCAGAGGCTGCTGTTGCTGGATGAGCAGCATAAACAGGTGTAAGCCTGGAGATACTTGGTCATGTTGTTCGCTAGTTGGCTTGGTTTTTATTTGAATGCATTATAGAAAATGTGCCAGCTCAACCATTTCCATGGAATGCCAAACAAGTCTGAAAACAGAAGCCTTACAGTGGCAAGAGGGAGTGGTAAATAAATGGGTTCAAGAGCTTCTTCATCAAGTGTCAAACATGTAGAGCTGATGGATTATTCATTTTCCTTTGTCAAATGTAGAGCTGTTTTTCTAAATAGCTAGCCACTTCTTTGTATTGTAAGGGAACACGCAAATCTGAACACAGTGATATTTAGCAAATTCCACTGGCTTTTCTTTCATGCATGGAGAAGGCATCTCTCCTCTCTGGAAAGCTGAGGCATGCTGTCTCTCTGCTTGTGGAAACAGAGAGAACCCTGTTTCACTGAATCCAAAACATTTCATGAGATGCATTGGCATAAGTCAAGCTTTTATCATGATATACTTTACAGTTGGTCACTTCTGACTAGGGATCAAGAGAGAAAAAAGTCTTTGTGAGTGAAAACATGATCCTGAACTTCTGGACCTGAAAATGGGCTATTTTAAGAAAATTGCATCTTGAAAAGATAGCCAATTTGTAATGCAGAATGAAAACACAAGTTTACTGTTTTGCCAGGATACAGTATATCCTTTTGGCAGTTCTATTTGTTGATCTAGTGCATGGATATTAGAGAATCCTAGCCGCCTTACCTCTGCTGTGCTGTTGAGAGGGAAGGGGAATCCTGATTTGAGATAGAGAATCTTCTAGTATAGAAAGGATGGGAAATCACAATATGGAACAATGCTATAACACAAACATTGTATGCAAATACCATAATGTGAAGAGACTTCCTTGAGTAATTCAAAAGTGAGTATAAACAGAACAAAAATACATAGAGACCTCAGACTGTCAGCTCTTTGTTGGAATTATTAATATATAAAGCAAAATGCTAACTCAGATCATATTTTCAGGCCCTTTGATTTTCAGTGCAGCTTAAAATTTCAAAAACATCATCCTTCCTAACCTCCCTAAAGATGTGAAAATCCTGCAGTCGCTTATAAGAATTAATAACAAAATTTGCTTGGTGTACACATTTTCATATGGGATCCCATCTTTTGAGTTCAGTCCCATGTTATCCAGATGTGGAGTGGTAAGGGGTTGCATTTAGTTCTGAGTAATATGCCTTTAACATTATCCCACACCTGAGGTTTGAGCCTTGTAGTGAAGCTGGAAAGCGTGGCTTCTAGCTGTAGAATATCTGAAAAGATTAATTCCTTGTGTTCTAAAATTGTTAACTACAGCATTTCCATGTTTACTGCTGAGTTTCTTGCATTGTTAGCAAGAGGCATTTCTGGGAAGCTCCACATTGCCAGAAGCAGTTCTTTCTGGCAGCACTATATTTAGGATTTCACTGGATGTGGTTGATACCTTGATCAAGTATAGTCTCATCAGCTGACAGGTATTTCTACAGAGGAAACAGCATTGTTGTACTGAATATAGCCCTGTTGTGATAGCTATTTTTCCAACTGATTTCAGCAGGCTCAGGAAATGTCTGTTGCGTAATGACCTGTACAATCAATGGCATCCTTTTCAAAATGTCAGCATCTGTTTCAGACCTGAAAAAAACTTTGTGTTCTAGTTGCAGTTGCGTAAGTAATAGAAAGTAATAGATTTGTTGTTCAGAAATTCCACTTGGAAACCATGACATGACTTTTCAAAATGAAGTGGCTTAAAAATGTCAGCATTGTTTCAGACCTGAAAAAAACTTTGTGTTCTAGTTGCAGTTGCGTAAGTAATAGAAAGTAATAGATTTGTTGTTCAGAAATTCCACTTGGAAACCATGACATGACTTTTCAAAATGAAGTGGCTTAAAAAGGTGAAAGGGGGCAGCATGTTGCTGTATTCAGAAGCGATTTACCAGGTATGTGAATGTACTTATGCAATCACTCTGATTTTTACAGAAAACATTAACAAAGATTGATGGACTCCACTGCATCTAATTACTGTGTCCAGTGGTTCCTAAGATGGTGGGCTGATGGAAGGCATAGCTGCCAGAAGTCAAAATTTCTTTTTCTCTTCTCCAGTCTTAAGTTCTCCTATTACCTGACTAATATAAACTTGCTTATTACACCTTTTACATGCTATTTAGGAGGGGAGGGCAGTAGGTACTATGTGTCTATAAATGAAGATAGTTATTTGAAAGAATTCTGATAATGGTTATCGTTTGGTTGCCTAACAACCACATCTGAAATTGAGTCATAGAATTTACAGACAGTGACTTAAGATGATAAGTGAACCTTTAGGGTGAAAAATCTACATCTTCATTGTTCTAAAGAGATATGCACAAAATGTTTATTATTTACTAATGTCTGTTAGTTGCAACTGTCAGTGATAATGCATTGGATGGAATGGCAGCTAGCATATTCATTTTTACAGGAATGTATAACAAAAATCTCATTTGTTTGAAACCTTTGTAATTTCTCCTGAAATAAGAACAAACTTGGAATGACTTTCAATCTGTTTTGATTTTTGGTGGAGATTTTTTTCAGTTGCTATATTTATTGTGTTTTTTCCATTGTTACCTTTTTCACTTTACTAGAGAGCTGTGATTTAAGGAAAGAATGCACAATAAAGGTGGAAAAGATTAAACAAAAAGTTGGCAAGTAAATGACATTTTTTGTAAAATTGTTTGGTAAAAATTGCTGAAAATGTAAATATTTTTTCCACACCAGCAAAAAATAGCAGGCTTTCAAATTCCAGATGAAAAATTGAGGAAAATTTAATGAAAGCCTGTTCCAAATTCTTTCTTCCCCACCTTTTTCTTTGGTTGGAAAACTTTCTGGACAATACTTGAGCTATACTGTTAGTCAGAAAGTAAAGATTAGCTAGAACTTTGTACCAGAGCAGGCACAGGGAAAGAGGAGCTTTCAGTTCATCCAGTTGCCATCCCCAGGCTGGCAACTCAACATATGAGCATGTGAACATCATGTTTGTTGGAAATAAGTGTAACAAAACTCTGTGGGAGATCTTACAGAAGAGAAAGGCTGTATTTATTTACAAAACCCCTGAGTAAGTTGATTTTACTTGCATTCATTCTCTCATAGTTTTCATTTACTCACGTTCTCACACCCACATATTTGCAGGCACCAAGACCTGCATTCCCAAGTAGTCTGTCCAGCACCGCTTGTGTGCAATACACAGGACAAGGGCAGCCAGCGTCTGACATAGCGTTATGTCCCTGGGATCCTTCTGGACTGGAGACAACACAGTAGGTTTGGGACAGGTCTTTCAAAACCTTTAGGAGGCTGCACTTACTATGGAAATGTCCTGTGCATTAGGACTTTGCTTCCTGTGGCTTCATTAATCTCAAACAAGGTTGCTGCTCATTGTCTGTTTTCCCTTGTTTGTTTGGAATATTTGTCTGTTTCTGTGGTAGGGTGTTGGAAGGAAATTCTTCAATCGTTGGAGAAATGGCATAGGCAATATTGCTCAGTCCTGTTGCCATCTTCCTGATGTGGGGATGGAGGTCATTGGTGCTGTGGTTGTGTCAGGGTGCAACTTTCTGGGCTTGGCAGAAGCAATGTGTTCCCCACTTTTGCGGGGGAATTCATGTCCACTCTTACCAATACAGCATCTCCTTTTGTTTTTTCCTGTCCATCCGGCACACATGTTTATACTCTTGTGTCATTTATACTAACCTTATGCTTCTGTTACACATCCAGATACGTTCCGTCTAGCTGGCCATCCCACAGCTCTGTCGGTACACCAATTACTGCACTGTTTATCAAACTTTTCTAAATCAGAGCATTAAGTAGGTTGCTCCCTCCCTCTCTCCCTCTCACTTCTTTCTCATGGTATAATCCTCTTCCAGGAAGACCTTTGCAGAATGTGGTAATTTAACAGAGTGCTATGCCTGGAGCTATGAAAGCGTTTTACAGCTCTGACTTATGAAGTATCCACATCTTAATTTACAGGAGTGTGCACTGCACTTTCAGCTATGTCAGCAGGACACAAAAAAGGTGAATACATTTAGAAATAGGCTTCTTTTATTTTTTCTTGTCTAATTTTCATGATAGCGTAGTGGTGGGGTACTAGACTGGGATGTGGGAGACATGGCTCCTACTCCCCATGCTGTTCATCTCCTAATGGGAACTGTTGTTCAAAAATTAAGAATTGTACTTATTACTGTTGTGATTTGGTATGTTTCTCAAGGGTCTGTGAGTCTGTAAAATTAGGAGAGAAACACTTCGCCTGAAACACTTCATCTACTCTAGCACTGTTTTGTTTGCTTTTTAATTATGAAGTGGCTTCTTCTTCATTACGGTCCTTGCAAGTTTCTAGTCATATGGTGAGGTAGAGCAATTTTGCAGATTGACCCTCCTGGAGAGGTATATTATTTCTGCTTTGGGTCTTCATTTGTTTCAGGGAACTTTTTTTCCATTTTAGAAACAAGATTTTATGGATTGGTTTTCTCATTTCCCTAATAAATTGAATGCTTTTGCAAAATAAAGTCTTAATGCTGACTTCAAGAAGTTTTGGGTTATTTTTTTTTTTCTTTTGGTTTTATTGCAGCTAAATGCTTGAAACATATGCATAAGAGCTGATCTTATTGAACATTCACTTTACTCCCATGAACACACATAACTCCCATGCTGGATTTTATTCTGAAAACTTCCAGAGTGATGAAGCCTCTGTTTTAAATGAGCTTGTTTGTCTTGCATGAGAAGGCTAATATTACTTTAAGGATCTTTAAGAACATCTCCCATATATGGAAATCTTTTGCTGTTTAAAGATTGATCTGAAGTCTGAAATCAGCTGGAGCCTTCACTGCGTCCTCATGAGTGTCAGAGACCAGCAATGTAGCAGGCAGGATTTAGCACACTCCCAGCAGAAAGCAAGGGAGAGACAGCCAAAACTTGCTCAGTGACACTTGGAATTACTTTGTACTATTAGACGCCTGTAGCACGCTGTAAAACCTGGGATGGCAGCTCTTGATCAAAGAAAGCTCATGTTGCTTTCATTAATGTGCTACAGGGTGTATAACGGCCTACTTTACCCCAGATAATACGTAATCTCTTTGTACCTTTTGTGGCATTACAGGTGCGGTTGCTCATAAAACATCACGTACTGTTCCTTCAGTGCACTGGTGTAAACACAGAATAACTGCAGGTGTCACCTCGCTCATTTTGCGGTTGTGTAATGCAGGTCTGAATTACATCTGCAGGACAGAGGCTGCAATGATACTGTAGTTCACGCAGAAAGATTGAGTTGTGCTTTTGGCTTCGGTGAACAATGTGATGGATAAAAGTGATAATATAAATTGAGAGCAAGTTTTATACTTCGCAGGATTGTGAGACTTTGCCTCTATTTACAGCAGCTAGGGCTGAGGAGACTTCTGGAATGCAGTCTCTGCATTCGATACTAGCTCACAGGCTTTCTGCCTTCTTCAGGCAAATACTTCTGCACTGTCTGAATACACTAGATGCAGAAATCATTAGTACTGACAGAGTGAAGTTTGAAAAATGATTACATGGTAATGAAAAGAAAGTAGTAGGAAAAAAAAGCCATTGCTGATGACAGGCAAATGAACAACATTTGGAAATGACACTCCAACAGAATCCTGGATTACTATTATTTAATTCTTCATTGTGATGGCAAACACTTAAAAAAAGCACCCTGCCTTTTTATAATCAGGGCTTTGTTGTGTTTATGCACAACTTCTGAATTGAGAAGTCCTTCAGAGACATGGAGAAAAAGAGAGCAGAAGTAAAGACCATTTAAGTTATCCAAAGAAGCGTATGGGAGCTTGTCTGTATGCAGCAGTTCTTAAAAGCAAAACTGAAGCCTTATGAGTCTATTAACAGTTTATTTAATCTCATTTCCATTGCTCAGTAGTATCTGACATTATATGGTTCATTAAACAAGTGAGCCTCTGTACTGATTTTCTGAAATCTGTAAAACACACCTTAATATTCTAATTCCTTTGTTTCTAATTGCTTTTTTGCCCTTTCAGTTACTCCTGAGACTGAGCAAATATTACTAACCTCAGGTAACTTTGTCTCAGTTAGCTTAAATTGGAAAGTCTTACCCCTTTATTCCTGCTAAAACAGTTTTCATTGTTGATAATTCATCAAAGAAAGATACTATGCCTCTTTGAGACCAAATCAGGTAGGTTGTAAGTCCACTGGGTGTAAAGAATCCAAGCTTTCTATGTGTAAATACTTCTCCTTGGAGCATCTAACAATAACAATAAGGAAAATCTGAGGAAGTGAAAGACTAGTAGGTTCCAGTTTCACTTTCTGAAAGTTTTGCAGTTTTCTCTATTACAGAGAAAACTCTATTTTTAAGATTATTCTTTGATGACAGGTCTGATCTGGCCTAAGGTCTGGCAGCGAAGGTTCTTTCTTAGCTTGAAGGAGGCTGTATTTCGTACTGAGGATCAGAGTTGAAGTGATGCTGAGCTCCTGCAGGTTCTCCTGGCATTGCCTCAGTGTCCATCTGTTCATACCACATGGCCCAGCATTTGGTTTATGCTACCTTGGCTAAATGAACTCCTGGGATTTACAGTGTGGCTTCAGAAAACAAGAATCGTATGTGAGATACTGGCTTTAAAGGTTCACACGTTTTAGTTTTTAAAATACTAAGCTTGAGTATGTATTTGCTTACTGGCAAGTCTGCATTTTGTTTCTGTCCTCTGGGGGGGTTTCAGTGCATGCACAAAACCCACAAGATTGACTCTTTAAAAAGGTGTTCACTTCCCCATTGCTGACAGTAAGGATCATAGTAGGTGTTAAAATGGTTGTTATCAGTTGCAGTGCAATGGGAATCTGAGTTCCTTGCAGGGTAGAGTAAGTTATATCACTACCACTGTGAATGTGCCCTCAAGGTGACAGATTCATGACTTTATGCAGTAGAAACCTGCATAACGCAAAAGAAGGGATATGTTTAACACAATGGTTATTCATACGAGAAAATGTATTTGATGTCTTTTATCGTGCTGCAAACCCTCAAGTTGCAAAAGGATGCAAAGCTTGGCTGTTACTGAATCTGATGGTAATTTGGCTTTGAGTGTAACTAAGGTAGAATTAGGCCTAATACATCGTTCAGTTTTGAGTCCTAAATAAAACCAGAATTCTAGGATAGATAGGCTACCAAATACATAGATGTGTTTCCTGCCAGTTTGTCATCAGAAATGGGCAGCAACTGCTTTTAAAGGGTTTCTGGTTTCCAGTGTTGGAGAGCATTTTCCAAAACATGAGTGTAACAGACATGTCAGTCTCCTTGATTCAAAAATCTGAAATCAGGATGCTGCTGACTGCAGGACTGAAAAATGAGGGAAACAACCTTATGCCCAGCTCTTGGGGACTGATTTGGGTTTTGGCTCGTAAGTAACCATTTCTGCAAGGCAGGGATGGCAGTCACCTGAGGTCATGCCTCTATCAAAGAGAGTGGATGGGCAAAGGAGGTTGGGCTTTTATTGTTTCTTTCTATACAGGCAAAATCTAGGGACTGCCTTGATGTGGGGCAGACTGGTGCCTTGCTTATTCAGTCTGAAGAAAAGAAGGAAAGATGGAGGGATAGGAGGGAGGGAGACAGGGAGGGAAGAAAAGTGAGAAGAGAGGGAGGAAGTGTGTTTTCAAGTTGTTAATGTTAAAAGGAATAAATGTAAGATCTTTATATCAATGCAAAATGTATTTAGAAAGACCATGACGTATGGCATATGTGGAGTTCTTTTCTTTGTTTTGGCTTTGTTTGTTTTTGTTAAAGCATTTAACTTGCTGGCAGTTACAAATCAAATTCTCCAAGGAGAACTGTAACAGGAGTAGAACAAGCAGAGAGTTAAAACCTGGTCCCAGAGGTATAATGCCTCCATTTCACCCGTCAGGGAATAGCAAGGGGGAATATACTATGCTTGGGGAAGGGTGAGTTGTTTTCCATGTTTGCCATGATGCACAACAGCATGAAAGAAGTAGTCTTTTTCACTGACTTTTGAGGCAAGGCAATAGGTTTACAAATAGCAGCCAGAAGAACCTCTCCATTAGTCAAAACTACCTTTGCAGAACAACTTACCCTTTTAGAAAGCAATCCTAGGGTTTATTTGTTTTTATTTTAACAGCCCTCCCTCTGCTTCCTAGAACCGAAGTGAATAGGAATCATAAAATATTCATGCTAAATATAGACAGAAGGCACATTCACCAGCCCAACTAAAGATTTACTGAGCTTGTGCTTACTATTGAGAACCTGTGAAGTCCTAAATATTTAAACCAAAAGAGATTAAGGGAAATGTGAAAAAATTGCTATTTGACATACTCAGAAAACCCTGTTGATCCACAGATAACATGCTTAAACCCCCAAGAGAAAAGTGGGAGAAAAGGGAGGAGAAAGAGAAAAACTTTGCTAGTATGTTTAATCTTTTATTTTGAAAGTTAGAGCTCATTCAATCTTTCAGGGTTTTTTGTTGGGGTGGGGGGTTTTTTTGGCTGATTAAAAAGGCTTTTACCCATAGTAAATTTATGAAATGTTCAAGCTGAAAATTGAAATGGCTGGGTTTTAAAAAAATACTTCCAGGGGTTTGAGTTCCTTCTGCCTCTGACTACTTTCCTGTCGTCTTTTCTGTGACAAGCACACACAAAGCATGACAGCTCAGGATAGTAAAAAGGGTTTTAAAAGTCCAAATAGCTTTCTGTTTAAAAGTTCAGTTTTTGAAAAGAACGCTTTTGCAGAGTTAAATTCTTCCCAACTTTAATGGCACTATGTAATTGCAGTATGTTCTCTACTATTTTACCTGGTCTGATTTTAGGTGAGGTTTCCTCATGGCCCTTGGGAGGACATTTCGCAGCCTACAGTGTGCAAGCCTACACTTACACATATTCTGTGCTTGCACCTAAACAGACAAAAAAAGAAAGCATGCAAAGAAAACGTAGCTGCTGCAAGTTTGGGATTGATAACCGGTTGGTTTGTGTCACCTTTTTTTTCACTGCCAGTGTAGGAGGCAACTAACTGTTTGAACAGCACTGTTTATCTCAGTAGACATCAGTGTCTTCAGCCTGAGAATCTCTTTGGTATAGACCAGTGAAGGCTATGATAGTGACACACTCACTTCTGTGTGCCTTTTGTTTCTTTTGTCTTAGACAATAGCATTTTTTCAACCATAGTAAGCTTATCCAAACTGAAGGTGAAACTAAGGCATCTGTTCCCTAAAACTTGTACTGATTTAACTAAATCATTTTCCCTTCACACCATAGGCTTGTTGGTCTGTGTGTAAACAAAAGATAATTTTATAAGATTTTCTGGGTAATGGCACTTACTGTCCATCTTTTGTTCTACTGCAGTATCATACCAACAAGTCAGACTGACATTCCCCCACACACCTCTCCTCCCAGTTAGACCTTTGTGCTTATCACTGTTTTGAAAACAAATACTTCCAGGGGTTTGAGTTCCTTCTGCCTCTGACTACTTTCCTGTCGTCTTTTCTGTGACAAGCACACACAAAGCATGACAGCTCAGGATAGTAAAAAGGGTTTTAAAAGTCCAAATAGCTTTCTGTTTAAAAGTTCAGTTTTTGAAAAGAACGCTTTTGCAGAGTTAAATTCTTCCCAACTTTAATGGCACTATGTAATTGCAGTATGTTCTCTACTATTTTACCTGGTCTGATTTTAGGTGAGGTTTCCTCATGGCCCTTGGGAGGACATTTCGCAGCCTACAGTGTGCAAGCCTACACTTACACATATTCTGTGCTTGCACCTAAACAGACAAAAAAAGAAAGCATGCAAAGAAAACGTAGCTGCTGCAAGTTTGGGATTGATAACTGGTTGGTTTGTGTCACCTTTTTTTTCACTGCCAGTGTAGGAGGCAACTAACTGTTTGAACAGCACTGTTTATCTCAGTAGACATCAGTGTCTTCAGCCTGAGAATCTCTTTGGTATAGACCAGTGAAGGCTATGATAGTGACACACTCACTTCTGTGTGCCTTTTGTTTCTTTTGTCTTAGACAATAGCATTTTTTCAACCATAGTAAGCTTATCCAAACTGAAGGTGAAACTAAGGCATCTGTTCCCTAAAACTTGTACTGATTTAACTAAATCATTTTCCCTTCACACCATAGGCTTGTTGGTCTGTGTGTAAACAAAAGATAATTTTATAAGATTTTCTGGGTAATGGCACTTACTGTCCATCTTTTGTTCTACTGCAGTATCATACCAACAAGTCAGACTGACATTCCCCCACACACCTCTCCTCCCAGTTAGACCTTTGTGCTTATCATCATAACAGGAGGACAGCAGGTTTTGTTAGTCAGATGCTGTTTTGGTAAATGTGGATGAGAGAATGAAGGCATTTGATTTGTATGGAGATAAACAGCATAATAATCATGTTTCACTCCAGTGGTTTTAAATCAGCTAGGCAGCCTGTTCTTGGCAGCTCATATCCTGAGCTGTCTTCTGCACTGTCTCAAAACAAAATGTCATTTGTGAAGACGGTGTTAAACAGCCATTCTTCTATGCATGCACCAGCACTGAACTTGTGGTGGGGCTGGTCAAAACAGCTGAGCTCCAACAGAAACATTTCCGATTGCACTACTATGCCTAAAAATCAAAAAGCCTTCCTGCATTGCATCCACTGAAAGACAGGCAAAGATCTATTACCATCCGGAAGAAAATGCCAGCATTTCCATTCTTCTTCGAGCCTCCAAGGACCTTGTGTGTAACATCTTGTGTTGATGATAAGGCTATACAAAATAGGTTTGCAGAATTATACTTCATGCTTGTCTTAAAGCCTTTGCTCCCAGAGTCTAGTGGTTACATAATCCCTGTCTCTCTCTTGCTTTTTATTTAAGTCCTGTGCACAATGCTTTCAACAAAAAGCTTTATGGTAGGAAGATGTGCCTTCCAAAAGCTCAAAAAACAGGAAAAGATGAATCAAAGAGTGTCATATTAAAAATAATAATTTTCAAGTAAATACTGTAAATTATGAGCATCTTTCTCATGATTTTAGGATGCCTGTATATAGTTTGTCAGTTCTTACCTAAGGCTCCTTGAAAGTGCATCCAGCTTGCTTTGTCCCATGTCAAAGTTGTTCTAAAATATTTTGATTTATGGATAATCATCAGGTTTCATGATTTAGGAACAAAATCAGTAACAGCAACTAAAGCAAAAATTGGCATGGAAAATGCATTGGAGAAGAGAAGACATTTAAATCAAAGACAAAAGTTACTGAGGTGAGAACAAGTTAAAATATGATGGGAAAAGATGTAAGGTCCTAGGTACTACCAAACCTATCACACCACTTAGTGAAATATTCTGTGACTAGTAACTCCAGAAGGAATCTAAAAAAGTTAAAAAGGAATAACCATTTCAGACTGATAAGATTTTTTTTTTAATTAGATAATGGATTGTTTCCTTTTGATACTCTGCAGCTTATGTAGGGTACAGAAATACACCTTCTATGCAGCGCCAAGAGTTTATTTTCTAATCTGTGTCTTAACAGTTTAGTCACCATGCACCAGTTGTTATTACTCTGGTTGAAATGATACTAGCAGCCCAAATTACCTGGTTTTTTAAGTAATTCCCTTTCATAAGTCAAGTAAAACTGTTACATATATTCTTGCCAGTACCTGCCCCTTCCCCTGTGTTATACTCGCCCTTCCAATGCCCCTCTGGGTCCTTTGGTCAGTGGCTTAGTCTTTACCAAGAAGAAGAAACGATGGTAAGCCATCAGCATCTCAGGTCTCAGCTGAAAGGAGGACACTGATGTTGATGGTTTCGTCTTGGGCTTGCTTGGACTTATTTTCATACCTCTCTAAACACAGACAAATCCTTGCCCTTTCTTTACTGGTCCACGATTTCACATTACATCTGAATTTATTCTATGTGTCATGTTTCTCTTTTGTTCCCTTGTAACGCTGATAAACTGGGCTGCATTCCTTTAATGGCCCAGGACTGTTGCTGGGTTGTTTATCACCCTGTGCCTGTGATTCCAAAGTCTCTGTTAGCATTCTGCAACTGTGTTCCTCTGTGCTGTGATTTTATTCTAGGTTCATAGATAGTTTGCTCTACACAAAATAGTTTCAGGTTAAGACTCCTGGTTGCAGAAACATACCAAAAGTATTGTAGTAATAGGCATTGCACCACACAACTGTGCAAAGCTGAGCTAAAGTCGATCAGGGGAACAGTTACCTGGTTGTCACTCGCTGAGACAGCTATGCAAGATAAATCAAAGCTCCAGGCTGGCCAAGATACAAGCCAGACAAGACTGGAGGCTTTGCAGAGTTTATACAAATCCTGTGGCCCGTCTGTAGTTATGGCAGTATCACATTTATTAGGCTACACTTCTCCCGTCGGCTCTGTAATTGTACCTCTTTGAATTTGTTCTTCAAGCTGCCTGTTATTTTCATAGTTCTGTGTTCACTGAATTCCTCCTAAGCTTGTGGATTTATTGAAAATTTGTGTAGATGAGGTACATTCCTGTTAGGCCTTTATTAGTACTCTGTGTGTTTTCACTCAGTTTAATGGGAGAGCCCTTTCTCTGTAGTGGGGCATTGACTAAGGCAAGTTTGCGTCATGTTGTTAATGAGTATATTAAATGGCATGGGTCTGGTGTGAATCGGACAGGACCCAATTATCATGGCGGCTGCTGAGTCCTGTTGCGTCTCTGGGGCTCTGCTTGGCTGGCAATGGTGAATGGGGTTTAGACCTACTTTTCTTTTGTAATCTTTAGGAGTGGGTGCCAGTTTGGATCTTTTGTCTCTTCTTTTTTTCCCCACCTTTTCAACCTTCTTATAAGTCTTGGTCAAAGTTCTTGAATTTCACAGTTCTTATGTTTTCCTTATCTGGGTATTTTATGTCTCCAGATATGTTCTTCACCCTCTTGGCAGCTTATATTTTCTGTTCCAGTGAAACCATGCTTACAGTAGTCTGTGGCAATTAATGCATGTCTTTCTTTTTAACCCTTCTTCTGTTGTTTCTTCTGGCACTTTCCCTGTCTGCCTCCCTCTTCCCTCCACTTACTTACATTCATACATTCTTTCCTCATCCAAATCCTAATAGTTCTGTTGCAACACTAACTTTTCTGAAAACATTGTCTGCTGACAGGCCCCTATTTGCCCTTGATCCATGCAGAGATTACGCTAGTGTCAGAAGAATCAAACTGACCCAGGTGTTCAAAATAACTTTGTTAAATCCATTAAATCCAGTGTTTTACGCTGAGGGTGCTGGAACACTCGAACAGGTTGCCCAGAGAGGTGGTGGATGCCCCATTCCTGGAAACATTCCAGGCCAGGTTGGACGGGGCTCTGAGCAACCTGATCGAGTTGAAGATGTCCCTGCCCACGGCAGGGGGGTTGGACTGGATGACCTTTAGAGGTCCCTTCCAACCCAAACTATTCTATGATTCTATGATTAGTCTGTATGTTAACCCAGAGCTCACTCACAGTTTAGCTACAAGACTCACTTGCCCTCAGTAAAAATGTGCAGTTGGTTCCTGTGCTGCCCTGAGAGCCCTTAATTTGATTGGAGTTAGTGACAGTAAAGAGGGCTGATTGCCTGCTAGCAGTCACATGAATGTTTGAAAAAAGCTTCTAGAACTTAATTTGTTTTCAAATTATTTTGGTGGATTACCTGGACTGGCAACAATCTGCTAGATTATTCTAGGAAACACAAAGTACTCGGAGAAACCCAAACTTCTGTTGATTAGAATTTATTCCAATCACCCTTGTGCATACTTATCCTTGACAAGTAAATTCAACTGTGCTGGCAGAAACACAGCTATGGCAATATAGAGGGCTTTATTTTTATACCCTTTGTGACCTTTCTGGCACGTTCGCATTAGTAAGAGTTCACTTTCATTGCTGTGACCATATAGATGGTACCATGAAAGACAATTGAGACATGGCCTAAGAGTGAAGTTGTGCATACCTTTGGTGTCTGGCTGGTTCAGACTGTAAACTTCAGAAGCTGAGGTTTTGTTCAAAAGAACACGTCCTGCTGGTATCACTTGTGTTGATTTTTAACGATGTTTTCACATGAGAATGCTGAGCTAAGATTGTCTAAGGTCTGTGAGGAACCCTTCTAAAACAGTGATATGTAAGCAAATGTTTTATTCTTGTCTCTTGCTTTCTAGACTGTACAGGGTAGGACTTCCTCCAAGAAGAGTCCTGGACAGAGAAATATATAAATCAAGTTGCCTTTTCATGTCTCTTATAAAACCTTGCTTGATGATAGAGAACATGCTAGTTTAACAGTGGAATGAATTTTATTCCTCTGACAGCGATGTCTTGGTAAAAAGCAAATGTGAAATCTCACCCAGCTGAAGTCACTGGCAGCCACTGGCAGCGGCCAGACTCTCCCAGTATTGATGCAAAAGTTGTGGAACTCCTTCTTACCACATCTTAAGGTTTTCTGGTTTTCTCTAAGCCTGCTATGTCCACAAATCAGCACTGAGAGAGAGAGATATCATTTGAAAAAGCAGTGTCAAGTATTAGATTTGGACAGTGAATCTGCAGATGACTTATAATGGCTGTGGTGCTTATTTTGCATTGTAATTTATGTGGATACTACCATGGTGAAAACAGTATGCAGAAAGGGTTGGTAGCCCTTTCAGCTTTCTAAGAGAGATGAGAACATGGGTACTTTTCAATCATTTATTTATTTGTATATCCACTGAGAGTTGAAGAGATGTCACGCTACATGCCTGATCACTCAAGTTAAAAGATGGGAAAAGGCTATTAGCTCGTGCATATTAGCAGCCATTGTTCTGGTGCTGTATGTTTGGTATGACTGTTGCAGTTGCAGCCGTTGCAAGTGTGCTGAAATCTTTCCAAAGTTTTCCATGCTAGAAATAGGTGACATATTAAATCTGATACTTCACACAACTTTTCTTTCTTAGATTCCATCCTGGTACTTGTCGTTATCACCAGCACACTAAATACTTCCATTCCCTTGTTAGAGGAGATGCGTTGTTGTTTTGCATCTTGGGGCTCAAATATCTCTTTGCAAACAGGTCCTGAAATGAAAAGATCCTTCTGCAAGAAACTCTCGAGAGAACAAAGCTTGTGAAGTAATTTATATTTCCAAAATAACTTGAAAAGCACTATCATATGTTCCTCATTGTTTGGGGAAGCTGGCTATGTTTAGCTGTCACAGTCATTCTCTTATGAGCAAATGCCTCCTGTTGTGATAATTGTTGTATTGCTTATCTTGGAACTCTTTTATGCCAATCATTATTATATGTGAGCTTTGCTCCACAGGACCAAACTCATTACAGTGGATCTCCTCCTCCCCACTGTCATCCATCTCTCTGTCAATTTCCTGCTGATTTTTTTCCTTTGTGCCAGGGTGTGCAGGGAGGTGGGGTTTGGAGACATTCCAGTCTGTCAGTAGGAGCAGGTAAAAACATTCAGCTACTGCATACAAGCAGAGGTCCTCTGGGTCCAATTCATATTCGTCAGAACTGAGAGAGTGGTTGCACACTCATTAATACCAGATCAGTGCACCACAGATTGCCAAGCAGTGGTAAATTCATTTGGGTAAGATGGTGGGCCTGTGACTGTGATTCTGCTGAATTCGCTGAATGCAAAATCTGGCTTTTCTGTGGCTTTTTGGCAGCTATAAGAGGACAGGCAATACTTGATTTAGAACACAGCCTGCAAATGTAGTTAACCAGTGATCTTCCTTTTAATAATTCTCAATTACAGCTATGCTTAGTACTTGAACAATCCATTGAGACACACAGCTCTGGTACCCTTGATCCAAGTATTGGGAGACTGAAAGCTGAATTTTAGTGACACTGAGACACAGTTTTAGCTGTTGCTGAACTCCGTTATTTATGGATTTTTTTTCCCTGCCTTCAGTGACTGTACAGTTAGCTCAGCAAGTGCTTTGAAAAAATCAGCCCTGGCCATTTTTGTGGCAGCTGTGCTCTCTGCAGAGATCATTAATGCATCTGACTGCAAGAGGAGCAGAAGCATCTCCCTGTGGAGGTACCTGTCACTGGCAGTGGAGGGCAACGATTTGGTCTGTGTTTGGCCACTTTTAAATGATGAGCTGCTGAGACCAGCTGGGTAAAAAAGGTCTCTCAGGCCCCTTGTGTGCCTGATCTACAGAGCTTGGATCTCTTTTGCAACATTTCCTGTGGAGAAGTGGACGCAGGCTAAAGCAGCTTTTTGTTTTGGAGGAATCAAGGTCAGTCCCTGGTCTGTTGGCCAGATGCTAGCCATCACACAGGTGTTGGTTGTTTCTTTCTCCACATACAAGGGTAAGTAGATACATAATGGTGGCTTTTAAGCTAAGCTGTGGCCATGCTGTATGATTGATGCCTAGCTTTATAGATGGGATGGTACAACATCGCATGGCTCCACTGGAAGCTCCAAGAAGAAACTTGCAGTTCTTATGATCCCATCATCTACTGAATAATCATAATCATGATGGAGTTATGAATGGATAATTGACATGTGACATTAACAGCTAAAAGAATGAGCCTACATTTATGAAATACTGGCTTAAACTTGTTAAGAAATAGTAAAGGGGACCTACTACAGCTCCTAATGTGCCCCATTGTATCCACTGCTAGTGACAAGCCACGGACTGAAGTAATTTCATTAGCTTTAAGATTTCAGTTAGGCCAGCAATAAATTCCTGACTCTTGATGTAAGGTGTATTTCTTTGGCTTACATAGATGGCATGAGTACATCAAGTTGGTGGAGAAAGCGGGCAAACCATGCTGGGGGCCTTCGTGGCATGCTGGGGCATCACTGAGGACCAAGTAATGTGTGTGCCTGCAGGCCTGACAAGTATGTCACTTAAAATGTAGTAGCTGATTTTTGGACAACTTAGATGATAAAGGATCACAGGAAAAACACAGAGGAGGGAAAAGATGGTCTTTGCCTTAATCTCTCTGGAACTCAACCTAGGCAAATTTGGGTTTAGTTAGGTGTCAGCCTATGCAGTGTGAGCTGATAGAGTTTGACAAAAATAGTTGAGAGTCTGAGCAAGGTGTAGCCAGATGGAAGCCCAGCCTTAGCTGAAATTGGTTAAATAATGGTGTAGGAGATGCAAATCCTGAAAGAGAAGAGTGCAGACTTCTGAGACTGTCAAGCTGAGGTGAAAAAGTTAAGTGCAGCACTGGGGCAATGTAATGCCTAATCACAGCTTTTACTAAAGCACCTTCCAAAAGGGGTGATGGGGGGGACAGAGACCTATGATTTGACTTAGTTCAACCCCATCCTTCACTCAGAGGAGCAGAGGGTCACAAGTCCCAGTGTTCCTGTTAATGAGATACTGGGAATCTTCAAAGTGAATTTTGGAGCACCCTTTTACTGCTGTAAAATGAGAAGGTTGAGGAAGAAGGGAAGAAAGAGAAATGTGCCATCAGAGACATATCAAGTTGTTAAAAAATTACTGAGCTGACCCCAGAACTTTAAACAGGCTTGGCTGCAAAATTAGGCACTCTAAATAAAAATATGTGCACTAAATGGCTTCTTAAATAAGAAGGAAGTATTTGCCTTACCATGGCTGAATGAGAAAATGCTGTGCAAGCTTCCACTACAGCTTCTCAGCGGGTGGCTGTAAAACCTGGGTTAGATGTATGCCCTCCAGCCACAAATCATCATTCTGAGGAGGTGCATTGACTTCTGCAAACTTTAAAAGGAATATCAAAAGGTGAAAAGTTACATTGGAGGAAAGAGTATGTGCCAAATGAAAGCATATTTGGGTCAGAAGAGATTGTCAGGCTCTGTCTGTGGTCTTCTAAACCAGTGGTCTCCAAAGCGGGGTGCGCACACTGCAAGGGGTGCGTAAGACAGTCCGTTGGGGTGTGGAAGAAAATATTGTACCATTAATAAATTTTTAGAACAGTGTTTATTTCATCTTTAGCTCATCCTTTTTAATTTCTATTTTTCTGTATGTTTTAAAATTCACATAATATGTTAGTACAATAGTACATGTATATGATTTATAAATTACATACCTTGGGGGTGTGTGCTCAAAATTTTTTTACTGATATGGGTTCACTATCACAAAAGTTTGAAGAGCACTGTTCTAAACAATAGCTGTTGACAAGATCTGCATATCGACCAGGCTGCATATAGACCAGCTGTGGTGAATGGTCTTGCCCAAGAGGGCATCTAATTTTAGGGCCTATAAATATGTGAACTACATGTCCTGAGGCAGAACCCTGGTAAGAGAAATAGGAGTGTTTGGGAGGAAAATAAATGATTGTAAGCTAAAGAAAATCCTAGGGCTAAGAAAGACAAAGAGGCAGTACAAACTGCTACCTTTGCGAACTGTGACTTCACAGTTAGAAAAGTGGTGTCAAAAGTGTGTGTGGGGGAAGAAGGTTGTGGCAGGTACCTTTGCTTAGCATGAAGCTCGCAGGGGGAATTGAAGCAGCGGGACAGTGCTTCAGTGTCATACTGGGCCTTTTGGTGGAGATCAGTACAAGAAAAGAAATAAAACCCGGTGCCCCCAAGCTCTCAGTCTCAGCCTACAGTCGTCTCTTGTCTTTCTAGGGCTCGCACAAAGGTAAAATGTGGAGACTGGGGAAAGCGTACAGTTCTGGTAGAAGTAAGAGTTGATCGGGAGTTAAAGTACCTAGGAGCTGCTGTGTGTCATATATATATATATGATATAACAGAAAATACTGGATATCAGGTGCGGACTGTGACATCTGCAGTTAGGACAGCTATTCTAAGGAAGCAAATAGTGAAAGAGAATGAGGGGCTAAAGACTTGGTTATAGCAAGAGTGAAGAAAGAAGAGATGCACCTACAAGTAGGAGAAGCCAGGGTGCTGTGATTGCTGAGGTACAGCTGCAGGATCACGCTGACTGTGAGAAGCAGCGTGGAAGCACAGTTACAAAGCAGGTGGTGGGCAATACACTGAAACCAGTTCAGTCTGAAACATGCACTAACCAAAGGCTTGCAGCAGCGTGGGCTGCTTCAGAGAGAGCAGAGTGTGAAGTGCAATGAAAGCAGGAGTCTCCATCGTGGTGTGAGCCTCGCCTGTAGAGAAGCAAGGAGTAAGAAGGGTGGCACTTGTGGCTCTATAGCTCCTCTAACATGCCTTCCAGAACGTTTTGGAAGGCAGAACCATTTACAAAGAATATCTGAGTGTTTTCAGAGGTAAAGCAACTAGACTAAACCAAGGGAATCAAGCAGAGCAAATGCCAATGATATCAATATGAAAATAAAGAGTTTACGCTCTCTGCAATCTTCGCTATTTTCATCTTCCATAGTACGGAAGAATATGTAAATCATTCCAACGCTATGGATATTGTTAACCTGGCACTTCTTAGCTTTGCTTTCACTGTTTTTGTTTTGTTTGTATTGTCATATATACATATATGTGAACAGAATGATGCAATACTTTTCTTATAGGTCAGTTGTCATGGCTGAGGTGATGACAAGAGAAAAATATGAACAAACTAAGGGAAGCAGAAAAATGGATCAAATTTAAAAGCGTGTTAATCTCCAAAACAAAAAGACTATCTTTGTAAGAATAGATATACTTCCTATTATTAATAGTGATCATGCTTAATAGATTAGTAAGATATGAATGCAGTATTTCAGTATGTAATCAAAAAAAGGTGTGTAAATGTGTGTGTGTATACACATATCTAGAAAAATGCAGTTTTGTGCATTTATATAGTGATCATGCTTAATAGATTAGTAAGATATGAATGCAGTGTTTCAGTATGTAATCAAAAAAAGGTGTGTAAATGTGTGTGTGTATATACATATCTAGAGAAATGCAGTTTTGTGCATTTATAAAATGTGATGTTTTGAGCACTACAAGCAGCAGCTGTAGATCAGCTAAGTCTAGAACCATTTCCCATGATAAACTGAGTTTTAACAGATTGCATAATTATAGCTTTACAACGTTGTGAATGGGGTGACTGCACCTTTGTCTAATATTGTATTTGGGATATTTTAAAAAAGCGGTGTATAGGTCAGTGGCCCTCAGATGGGCAGAAAATAACAGATGGTAAAAACTAGTTTCCTCGTTATGCAAAATGCTCTGTGTGTGTATGATATGCGGTCCTACACCAATTTGCTGGAAAGGATTTTTTCATTTTTAAAGAGCTGATCAGGTAATTTTTGAAAATTAGAATAATAATAGTATTTTAGAGGTGAGAGCCGTGCATCAGCAATGAAGGGCTATTAAACAAGAGACGATGTTCCCGATGGTCTCCTTAGAAGGATGGCAGCAAACAGCACAGGGCAAGATGGGCATGTTTATACGCCTATGTCAGCTTTTAGTATTTAAATAACTGTTTAATCATATTTTGACCAAGTTTGATTATGAAATTGTGCCATTTATTTCCAGTCGTCGTCTGCCATGCAGTTTGTAGGTTCCAGTTGTATTTGAGTATATATGAATTTGTATGCACATATACACATGTGTCCACAAAATATTATAAGCTAACTTTCTGTATACAATTTACCTGATAATAGGTGTATATCTCATGAAAACTCTGTTAAAGAATGTGATTTTAATCACATCACACTCTTAGAAGTAACATGATGGTCTCAGCAACAGGAATTTCAGAATTTGGCTTTGTATAATGTAGTTGTCATTTTAATCATAACAGTTTTGTTGTTTGCGCAGACTGTATTTGCTTTAAAAATCAAATGCTTAACAGGTCAAACAATGGCCATGTGAGCTGCTCTGAGACCTGTATAGGTGTCATGAGACAAAATCACACAGGGAAGAGCACAGACCTCCAAGAAGATCAGTACTTGGCCATAATCAGGAGCTTAACTCCATAGAAGGGTTTGCAAAAGCCTGGCTGGATTCATAGGTGAAAGCCTACGTTTTGCAGTCTGTCAAAAGCCGAGGGATGGGATTGTGGCTTTGTGGCCAGACAAATGCTGTATTGCCTTTTCTAGTGACAGAACACAAGTTCTGAACTAATTCTGTGAGGTTTTGTCAGATCTGCATTGTCAGGGCTTGTCTTGGCCTGCCTGGAGCTTTGTTCTGGTCTTTTTAACTGTAACAGCAATTGCCTAACGAAGTAGTAGCTGTTACCTAATCAGTTTTAGTTGTAGCTCACTTTTATATGATCGTATAATGTAGTGCCTATTTCTATAATAATTTTCATACATTTCTCTACCCAATAGGTAGAACTAACAAGTCACTATTGTGTGTAAAATGAACTGTCTGAACCTAGGATTAAAATGCGGCATGAAGAGAACAGACATGGGATAACAGCAGAGGCCTTAAAACTGTGGGCACAAGGTGGTACCAGAGCCAGCGGAGCTACAACCAGCCAACCCACCAATGGTCATAAAGGAATGCAGCCACGGCGTGAGTCAGGCTGGTTTTGGGTGTTACAAAGAGAGCACAGAAAGAATATGTAAAGTATACCTTATACAGCAGATCTGAATGTGACATGGAATTGCAGAAGAGTGTAGAGTAAGCAAGATGTAAGGTATGTTAGAAAATGTATAAAAATAAGCCCAAGTGGATCCTAGACTAAAGAGGAATGAGTTCCCACTGTCAGCATTGATGTCTTCCTCTCGGAGAAAAGCTCAGGACATTGACAGCTTGCCATAACCCTCTCTCCCATCCCAGACTAAAGCCATCAGCCACAGAACTCGGGGAGGGGTCTGTGGCGAGCATAACACCACGGAGAAGAGAGAGGTATTACAAAGTCTATAAAAGATTTTTAACTATTTTGAAATCTCTTTGTTATAGTTTGCTGAATTTTCTTTTTCTTTTTTTTTTTTCCTTTTTTTAATGGTAATAAATAGATCTGGACTAATTACAGTTATTTTATTAGACTGTTACGATGTCAGGTAGTCTAACAGTAAATTCTTAAATTCTTGACTTTCCATCCAGGTTGTGTTTCTGAGGCCCACATAAACTGCATGAGCTGTAGTACAATACTGTCCTTAGAAGTGGACAAATTACAGTATTCAGCCTGTAAGGGTTATATTTGCTTCCCTTTGCCACACAATGGACACAGAGATAAAAAGAGGAAAAATATTTTTTTTTTTTTGCTATTAAGGAGATCTTCTACTATAGTGTTTTATATGAGGGAACAGAGAAGGTATGCCAGAAATCTTTTGTACTCTGTCCTTGCAAAGGATGAAGGTGAAGGTGATGTTTATAAACTAGGTGAACAGATAAAAAATCCACATAAGATTGAGCTTGCTGCCAGGTGTGCAGGAGTGGGAGTCTGTGCAGTCCTTGTGTAACTCTGGCTGCTCCGCTGCTAATATGAATACCAGAATATCAGAGGAGCAAGAGGTTGTGCCTCTGGATCTCATCACCAAAAGCTACAGTGTGGTGAGGCAGTTGCTTGTTTATTTTCGTAATATTACAGCTTGCAATCAATACTCACATAGTTTTGCTTGCTTAGCCCTGAGGGGACAAAATGAATGCATTTTTTTCTGTATAGAGTCCACTGGTTTGTGCCTATTACATGCCTAGTGTTTACTATTAGCTTACTATGATTTTGAGTTGAAATTTTCAATTCAGCACTCATCCCCTGAAAAAAAATTGGAAATAAATAGAAACATACTACTCACACAATTTTCCTCCCCTCACCCTGTCTAACATAGCTGTACTCTATTCATTCCCATGCTTATCTCAATATTCCTGCTGTTTTGTCTTTACACTGTGACCTGTATGAACACTCTCCAAAAGTGTTGGCTTCCTAAGTTGTCGTAGCAGGAAAGTGGGAGGAGAGGGGTCTGGAAATTTCCTTGGAGAGCTCTATCTGAAGCCTGAGAGTAGCTGGCACTTTCACAAGCATCTTCCTTCAAATAAAGGAGAAGGATATGCCATCGCTTGCTCAGCAAGGAGAGGTGTGAAAGGGCCATTCATTTTTTCTCAGTTCAGTTATCAGTCAGAGCATCCCACAGACTTTTCTTTCATCTCTGTCAGCTGGATTGGTTGTACCCCCTTGGGAACTGGCAGGGAGTTCTCCAGATAGCAGTGTCAGGTGGCATGGAGAGGGGCAAATCGGTGCCGGGACTGATTGCGCTAGATCCGTTCCAGTGCAAGCTGTTCATGGCATCAAGGAAATCCCTGCTGGCCAGTTAAGGTGAGATTGTAACTGCTCAGTTCCTCCTGCAAGTAAAAAGAACATAACTCAATGATTGCACTCAAATGTGTGAATCAGCACCGTGCTTGGACTTAGGCTCAGCAGGGATGGCATACAAAAAGACCATGCAGCATATATTTTTGAAATACATTTTTAATATTGGAATTCCCCAAATTCTTTCTGTGCATAGGTGTGAAACTCTATTACAAATAAAGAACGATTACTTTTTATTTTTGCTGACACATAAGCAACCAATTGTTTTTTTAGTAGCTCAATAGATTTCAGTAGGACCGTTGACCAAGGATGTTTTGAAAAGAAAAAAACAAAACAACCCTAGCAGTTTTCTGGACTAAAGTACGAGTTTTCATCTGAATGAGGGAAATTTCTCTGGACAATTTTTTTCTTCTATTAATTATTTTAATAATTTAAAAATAAAATTATTTTAATTAATATTAAAATATCTTCTACAAAACCCTGAGAAATTTGGGAGGGGAAAGAAGTGTTTTCTAGAGTCTGTTGTATTGAGATCCCTTTGTTAGAGTAGACAAAATTTTCAGTCTTGTGGTTTCCCATCACAGGCAAAACTTGTGGTCTGTTTTCCTTGTCTGCCCTCCATCCCATAGCAGTTTTTCTGTACCTCATCCAGTTTTCCCCTCCTCTGCACTGTTGCATTTTTATCCTCTGTATTCCACAACCTGGTATCACAAAACTTGAGGTTCTCTTTTGTTTTCTTCTTTCTCTTCAATGTCTTCGTCCTTTTCCACCAGTTAACTGTGATAAGAGCCTGAGGAGAATGCAGCTCCGTTTTTTTCCTGTTGAAACTGTCCGGAGTTTCCTCAGTGCCTGTCAGTGCTTTGCACAGAGAGGGACCAAATGCGATGGAATTGGTTTCAAAGGGTGAAATTCAGTCACAAGCCCTTCATGATAGTATCCCAAATATCAGGGAAATCATACTTTAATATTTGGTTTCCAGCCTGAGCCTTGCAAGACTATCAGCTGTAAATAAAAAGGGATCTTGACTATTTTCTTTGTAGGTTGTGCAAATGTGACAGTGAAATTAGAACTCTATACAATATTTTAAGACTGGTGATTTAGCATAGAACTAAACATGATTAATTAATTCAATCAGCTGCAGTTCTGGGTCTTGCTTATGTTACATTTGGAACTATAGACTGCTATATTTTCATTAAACTAATCATATTACTGATCTCTGGAATTCAGAGTCCCTTATGTCTATGAACTGTTACTTTATTGCTGACCACACCTGCCAGTTTATTGCTTTAAATGTCCTTAAAGATACATGGAGTTTTAACCAGGTAGAAGTAAATGAAATGACCAGTTGCCTTTTGCATTTGTTCAGAGGAGCTCACAAGGCAAATTAATTAGTCTAAATCAAAGTGACGTGCCTTCAGGTGGATGGGTGAAGGCCAGAAATAGTCTTTTTCTTTTGCCCAAGATAATGCACAACTATTTAATTTAGATTCACTTTAGAGTTTGAAGGGATGAAATGAGAGCTAGAACAATTAGCTTTTTTGAGTTAAATGAAAGTTGGGAGTGGGATCAGTCTTGTTAATTGCACGGATAAATTCAGTGGCTTGTTTGTTTTTTTTTTCAGAGACTGCTTGTTACTTTTTTTAAGAATTTCCTAATGAATCTCATAATCAGATTCCTTCTTCATTTATCGTGCACTGCTAATCCTTTTGCAAGAAAGAGAGAAGTGTTATCAGCTATAGCAGGTTAAACTTTTTATTCATATGGTTTTGCTGATGTGACACCACATTTTAGTGGGTATCATGCAAAGCAACACTAAGTAAGTGATATACTGAACATTTTTGCAATGAGGGAAATTTCATTGAATTTCAATGAAATTCAGTGAAATCACCAAATGAAACGTAATCAACCATGATGACACTTTCAGAGCTGCAGGACAGGGAAAGGTTTGTGGGTGTGAGATAGTTTAAAGTAAGGCTTGTGGCCATTTTGTTTGGCTTCCTGGATGTTAGCATGCATATACCTGCTATTTACACAGTTATGTTTTGGGTTCTACTTAGACAACATCTGTGAAATTCTGGCCAAGTGGCATCAATGTAAATTTTGCCGCTAGCAGCTGTGGCATTGGGATTTCACTTGCCTCCCTGCAGTGAGAAGTTGTTAAGAGGCCTCTGCTGTGCTGACACAACACTTGAACTCTCTTGAAGATATAAGTGGTGCAGATCCCTTATCAGTCTGCCTGTCTATAGATTTTATACTGCTGCTTATCACTCAGACGCAGGATGATTTTCCACATGAAGATAGTAGCAAGGGAAAACACCCCTAACAGAATTCTTAAAATCTCTGGCATTACTTTCTTCTGTGGATCAAATCCTGCTTTGCCACCAGGGATTCAGCAACACATTTTTAAGAGATTGGTAGTTTAAGAATCCAGATAGCTAATCATGTAGCTTTCTTTGTAACAAGGTGGGGTTTGTATCAAGGATCATAATTTCAGATGTGCTGTGAACTGTATTACTTAGGTATCGTTTGCCATAAGATGGTTTGCTAGTATGAGTGCAGAAATATTAAAATGCGACCTCTGCTAGAGGAAAAAGGTCAGAATTCTCATCAGAGAAAGTGTTTTTCTGGCTTAATACTCAAATGCTGCAAAATTGTCTATTGTGTTGGTTAATATGTGTGGGTTTATTTTGTGTATTGGTGGTGGATTTCTTGTTCTTTCACTCGCTATCATTAGTGTTATGTAATTAGTTTCTTGTCATTGAGTCTGTGGAGACACGTATAAGAAGGACTTTTCACTGACAGGCCAATTTCTTTGAATGGCCGTAACTTAAATAGAAACCAGGCATTTATGCTGTTAGGGAAGTTTATAATAAATTTTATTCTACGGTGAGATCTAGATCCAATAAACTGAGCTCCTGCTTCATCTGTTCAGCTCCTCTTTCAATGTTCTTGCAAAGTAGGAAGTCGTGCTGCTGATATGGGAGTGCTCTGGAGACAGACACCAGGCAAGTCTTGAAACTTAGACCACACATTTGTGATCAGCGACTAGGCAATTTGTCAGTTAACAACTGAAAATCAAGTGTGACTCAAACATGTTAGGGTTTGGGCATACAATGTCATTGGTCTGACACCATGTTACTGGTCTGATGGCTGTGGTGTTGGTGACTCTTTGCCTCTCAGTTCATGGTGGATGAGCTGAAGAGTTCTTTGATGATGGGAAGCCAGAGCTAGGTGAGTGTCTTCCCTCTTGCCTGAGCTCCATTGTGTGTATGCACTTTTCCACAGATCAAGGGCAACCTGATCCAAAGGATAACTTTCTCATTTGTAGGTCAAAACCAGCGTGTTCTGGCTCACTGAGACAGCAAACTGAGTGCCAGTTGTCTGGTACCTTCTAATTGTTGCAGATGTGGTGCTATTTTCTTAGCTTTACTATTTTTATGCAGTAACACCAAGCAAACATTCTGTGTTATATTTGGATGCAAGGCAGACAAACCAAATCACAAACAGGTCTTTATGCTACAGTGTCATTTGGGCTTTTCCTCACACAGTTTGGTTTTTGGAATGATTCATGCCACTACTCACTGTTTCTGATTGCTTTGAAAACACTAAAAATGTCTGTACTTTAGCCAGGAAAACATTAAATAGCCATGACTGCCTTTTTGCAGGAAAATCTTACCTTTGATTCCTTAGGCCCTTTTGTATGCATTGGTTAGGTTTATGTGGAAAAGAGCTTTGGGAAAGACATTTTCACCCTCTATTATCCTGTTGCAACCTGTTCAAAATTACATGCATGTTCATGCCAGGGTTGCATTGGGATTGGTGCACTGGGTGCCTTTGCACGTGCCAGGGGTGAAGTTGCACAGAGAGGGTGCGAGGCTGTCATGTCTTGGTGCACGTTTGATCAGTGCTTGTGCAGAGTTGCGATGTGCAATCTGTCATGGTTTCAGTAGCAAGCTAAGGGAAACCTCTATTACTTAAATGCACAATAAGAACTGCATAGTTCTTGTGCGGGAATTAGCAAGTACGTTTCAAGTGTAGAGATTGTATAGTCAAGTGGATAGAGCACTTGACAGGAGTCTGAGAATAATACGTCTTTCTTCAGCCTAGACATTGAGTCATTGTGTGATGTCTGGCAAATTGCTTCAACTCTTTCTGGCTCTGTTTCCCCCACAGGAAATAGAGGACTTTGCTTTAGAATGAGATCTGTAAGCGCTACTGTAATAAATAATGGTTATAATGATACAGTTCTCTGCAAAAGCTTGGAAAATAATCTTCAGCAGTGGCATTAGTTTGAATTCGTTTTCTTAACTGAATGGAGGTTTGACATACGCAATTTCGTGTTTCAGTTGGGCAAATTGATCCCTGATGGACTGGTGCAGAAGTTTTAGTGGGTTGTTTTTTTTTTTTTTACTAGTAAACAGAATTCTTATTTTAATGAGAAGGAAGATCTTTATAATTTGAAGCCAATTGCCAACAGAGGGTTGCAAATTGTTAATGCGAGGTTAAACTGATTTACAAACGGGGGAATGCTTGCATTTTAAGTGTCTTTAACATTGTTACAGAAACACCACAGTTGCGTTGCTCCTAATATAATGTTTACATTTTATTTTGAAACAACATGTTAGCTGCTGCTGAAAAGATCATGAAACTGTCGAGATGAAGAGGGACAGGAAATCAAATCCATATTTTTGTGCTTGCATCACATCCTGGTATGAAATGATCAGTGGTTGCCCTCCTCACCTCTGCTCTGAGCAGATCTGGGATTCTGCAGTGAAGTGATGTCCCACGTGTGCCAGCAGCTACACTGCTGTCTTAGTCTGCGCAGCAGTTACTGCGTTTCAGGCTGGCAGTCTCTGAGCTAATGGCAAAAGAAACATGCATTGGTACTGATTAAATGAAACATAGGTTAAAAACTATGATAAACGGTGCCTGTTAGCTTTTCTAGATCGTTGATTTTAGTGTTTTCCACGGGTGCCCAGATATCCACTGTAGCAATATGTAAAGCCATACTGTTCATCTTCTCTTCTCACCTATGCAAGACACAGTTTAAAAAACATAAGGGTGGCCACTGTCTCCTGAAGAATGGAAAAGCAATGAATTGGTTTGAGAACTTATAACACAGAACAACGATCAGCTGTACTGTGTCTGCTGCAGGAGCTATACTACAAAGGCACAGCAAATGCTAGCTTGTCCTAGATATGTCCTTTTTGCTGTCTGCCACACGCTCACATCAAAAGCTTTAGAACATACCTGAATGGGGCTTTTAGAAATTCTTCTGCTGGTTAGTAACCTGTAAGAAAATACCTTTTTTTAGAACATTCTTCTTTCCTCCACTCTTAGACACTCATTCTTCTTTTTTCCCCTGGATGGTTCCCTGTGGCAAGAAAATCTCTTCAGCTTGAATTCTTTTTTTCTTTGCTGTCCTTTTCAGTTAATTTTCAGTTCACTTATGTATATTCTGTGTCTTCGCTTGTTCTCCCAGGAGACATCAGACAATAACCTCCTACGCTGTAGTTCAGGGGCTTTCTGAAAATGCACGTGGGGTAAATTGAGCAAGATGAGAACTAACTAATGCTAATTAATTCACAAATGTTGTATTATACAATTATATATATTTTTTAAAGGGTAGAGGCACCTCATAATACCAGAGCTCCAGATTATTAATATTCCCTTTACAGTGGTCCCTAAATAGTTAGAATAGGTTTGACCAATTCTACTCTCATGCAATGCTCACATACCAGGCCGTAAACGGTCACAGCTAGTGGGATCTAAAAAACCTCTTACAGTTTTGCTAGCATGGGTTCCTTAACAATTGAGTCAAAATGATAAAAATAAAAAATGGAGAAGGCAATACCAGATGCTGATGTTGTAGCTGTTATTTCCCGTTGCTTTGGTCAGAGGCTTTGCACTATGAAAATTTGTTCAATGCGAAGAGATCTTCATGGATTATAAAACAGGACTGCCACTAAACACTTGTTTTACATCTTATGATGATTCCCTGATGCTTTGAGCAAAAGTGGGTTACCTCTGACTGCTCTGCAGACTGAAGCATCTAGGCATTGCTGTAATCCATGTTTTGCTGTCTGTGTCCTTAGAGGACACATTGCCAGCTGGAGAGAGACAAAAGATGGTGCTCCCACCAAGATCACACTGTTCCTCCCCTTTCCTCTTCTGTTGGCTGAGCTCATGAAAAGACCTGCTATGACAAGTGCAGGCTAGCTGAGAGTTTTCCCACAATCTGGGAATTAGCTGGCCTGATCAGGCAACTATTTGGTCTCTTACTACTTATGTCTGACACAAATGTGTCATCACATAGGAGAGAAGCTGACATGTAAAATGCTTTCCCATAGGCAATGCAGGTTTTTAAACCAGTGGTGCACAATATGCTTAAAAGAACAGACACACATGCACATTTATGACATCGGGAATCCTCTAGCATTAAATTAGGCAATTTTATATGACTACTAAGAACCTTCAGCTTCTTTGCTAGTCTGTGCAGTTGCTGTCAGTCCTCTGTTGAGAACATTTCTTAAATTCTTGGGTTGCCTTGCAGCCTACCGCTTTGGTCAGGAACACACAGCAGTCACAGTGGTTGGAACTGAAGGCATGGCTTGAAGTTACAGGACAGTGTTATGGAAAATCTTGGTTATTTCTAAGCTTGATCTGAGAAAGCATTCATGAAGGTGCTCAGGTATCAACACCTTTGCACTAAGCTATTTGAAAATCAGGATTTGCAAAAAGGTGCTGACAGTGTATCTCCAGGATACAAAAGGAGTTTAGTGGAATAATGCTCTCTAAATAGCTACCCTCTGTAAAGCTACTCTAACTGTTTAACCTGCTATTCTACCAGGCACCATGTGTTTGCCAGGTTAAAGGGAGGGCCACATGGCAGAAGAGCTGGCGGTATGAAAAATGTTGTTAAAAAATGAATGATTGGAAATTTTTTCCACAGCCCAAATGGGGTTGGATTAGCTTGTCTTTTTTTTAAAACAATGGCACTAACCTCTAAGATAAAACCCATTTTATCTCCTAAGTAAAGTTGAAGTATGTTTGGAAAAAAAGGCATTTTGAAAATCCAGAATATTTGTATTTCATAACTGGGATACAGTGTAGGATGGGAGTGTCTGAAGCATGTCACAAATAACATTTCCTGAGTATTTTGTTTGACTTGGAACTGCATTTTTCAATGGTTATAGTTCAGAAGCCATTCTGACACAGGATTTGGCTTCACTGGAGTCACTACAGCTGTGCTGTGCCTAGAACCATATTACCAAAACCATCATATACATTGTGTATTTTACAGCTCTGGGTCAAATGGTGTAGATCTGAGGTAAGAAATACATTAAGTAGTTCATAGGTGGCAAGACAAGAGCCTGCATCATGGTGCAGGTGGCAAGCACTGGCAGCTGATCCAGCTCCTCAATCAGGCTTCGTAACCTCTGCTGAACTCAGTGCTCTGATAATAGTATTTCTTCCAGTAACCCTGCCGAGAGCTGGTGAGAAAGCACTGACCCCTTCATGAACCTCACAGGCTCCATATGCCAAGGCCTGAATAGACACCCAGATGCCAGTGAGGTCAAAGAGCTGGGGGAAGATGTTGTGCAAAGCATCCTCTGGAAAATACAGCAGCTTTCACCTCCTTCCTCCTGGCCCTGGCCTGTGGAGATGCTTATGATCAGGGCAGGGTTTCTGTGTGAGTGTTGGAAGTGAGGTCGGGCCCACCTAAATCTGTGCTCTTGCTTGATGGGCTCATGTTAAAATTGATAGCAAATGTTTTCCGTTCTCTTCTGTGTCTCGTGCTCTGTGCAAGCATGCACCTGGCAGCTCTGAGCAACGTGCTGCTTTTCCAGCCCCCTCTTCCCTGCTAGCCTGTTCCTCTCTCTAAAATCATTTAAGCCAGACTTCGCTTCTTGATGTGCTATCTCATGCATACAGAAAAGCACATGCACTCTCAGTAAAAATTCTCCATGTTAGTCTTCTGTTCTCTCCTTTCCTACTTTTTGTGCTGTAAAGAGATTAAGTGTCTTAACACAGAGTGTTATAAGGTTATGTTAATTGGAATAGCCAGTAGCCTGAAGTAATGCTAAGTAGGTAGGGTTTTGTGGGTTAATGTACAAATTTATAGCAGGCTAGAAAGGCTCTGCAACAACGCCCAGTCCTTCATTGCATTTTGTTGTATTTGCTTATTAGGGTTTTTTTGTGCATAAGACATGCTGTCATCTTGAGCAGGTCACACTTCACGTAGATAAACATTTTGATTGTGTGTACAATTAATGTACTATAAGTGTGTCTTTTAAAGTACAAGTTCACAAGTCAATTACCAAAACCTCTTGATTTAAAACACACTGTAGGCAGGACAGTGGGCTGAAAATGTGATTTTACAGTCCCAGGGAAGAAGCCTTTGCTTGAGAGTGGATTGTAATTAAGGAAAACAGTTGTATTCCTTATCACTCTTTGCTCTGTAGGGGATGTATCTTGTGACCTGTGTCTGTCTCTTGCTTTTGTGCTGCAAAGGGAGTGCCGCCTTAGGTTATTTTGTACTACCACAAGTTAGACCTTGATGCTTTTTTTAGTCTGTATCCCTGTTCCAATATGTCAGTGCTTCATGTTACGAACCTTGTTGTGTTAAATGTGGAGTTTGCAAAAAAAGGAAACATTCTGAAATACCTTTGTCTTTTCTTTTTCAGGATAATATAAGTTTTGAACAGTGCCTCCCCAAGAAGTGTGATGAGAAATGGCTTTAGGAAACAATACCCAAAGAAGTTATTCCATCATCCCCTGCTTCATCTTTGTTGAGGTGAGTGCAGCATTCAGTTGCCAAGCCTACACAGAAGGCAGCTCTGCTCTTCAGGAATTAAGTCATTTGTTGGCCATTTTGTTTGTAAGGAAGAATGCTTTCTTGCTTGATAACATGCATATCCATCTTCATACTCAGTGCCATCAAGTCCCCCTGAAAACAATCCCCCGTGAGTTAGTCAGATCTTAGGTACAAGCACGCAAGAACAAGTAGATGCTGTGTTTTCAAGACTTGCCTGTACCCAATTTGCCAGCTAGTCCTGTGGTATTTGACAGAACGGGCAGTAGCTGCAGGTGTAGTTCAGCAGCAAGTGATTGCTCATCTTCCCATTTTTCCTCAGACCTGTATCCATCTTGCTGCTGCACAAGGACTAGACCTTGTTTAAGGAAATGTCTGATCTCACAGTCTAACGGTTCATAGGCTTAGGAAGCAACACTCAGCTCTGATGTCAGTTCAGGTGGAACATAAAATTTAGATGAGGCATGCCTATCCTTTAAGTGTGATGAAGGAGCTTGGCTAGCACAAGGACTGAACTGTCCAGCAGTGAAGTTACAGGAGTGGTTGTTCCCACAATGGAGTATGGCTCCACATCTTTGTTAAGGGTAGGGATTTTTTTAAATTGGCTTATTATTTTACTCTGTACAAACTGCTTTTTTGTGGTGCTTCTTTTACTTACCCTAATGCTGCCAGACTGACCAAAATCATTATCCAAATCAATGAATGTTCAACTAGTGCTTATAAGTTTGGGATGGTTTTCTTGGCAAGGGGGGAAACTCCGGGTTTCCAAGGAGGGTGAAAGCTTCCGTCAAATTTAGATGGTGAAAAGGAGATAACTGCCTGTGACTGATCATCTTCAGAGCCACCTGTCTGATGTAGCTTGGATGCAATACTCACTCTTTGGCCCAAATTATGAGACGACTTGTGGTCTTCCACAAGAGGAGCAATAAGACCAGTCAAAAGATGAGTTGTAATGCTGGGTGTTGTGTAAGACTTACCCCATTTCCACTGAAATCTTGGAAAGGTTTGAGTGTGCTGCAGTGGCAGGTGTAATGGGCACTGTGAATGGTTGCTTTCCAGAGCTCCTAAGCACTGACCTTTCCTCAGGGGCATGGGAAAAGCATGCAGTGGTATCCAGGACCTCTCTAACCCTTACTCACCTGGAGTACCCCCCTTGTAGTGTCTTCTCCAGCCAGGAGATACAGTTCACTTATATGCACTCCCTACTTTCTGTACTACCAGCTTAGCCCCCAAAACACAGTCAGATGATCCCTGGGTGCTTAATCTCATGTAAGTAGTAGTTTTCCTTTTGACTTGAATGACCTTCCTTGCCGGAGGAATCTGACGGTTGGAAGATGAGGACAGAGGAAAAGCATAATAAAACCACTAGTAAAGCTTGGCACAGGGCTTTCCCAGCTGCAGCTGTGGCAAACACCAGTGTGGGAAGGTGGCTGAGCCTTGCAGTGCTTCACAGGGATTTGTCACTGACAAATTTGTTCAGCTTCCTGGGGAATCTCTGTCTCTGCTCCCTGGGGAAACTGAGGGGCTGTTCTGACTGAGAAAATGGGTCACTACTTTATCCCGTCAGCTAGAGAAAGGTTAAAAATGAGGAAAAAGCAGCAATAAGCTCGGAAGAAACCAAATAAAGATCATCAGGAACAAGATGTCTCAAATTTATTGCTTGAAACAAGCAGCTCTGAAGATTTTTAGTCCTCTGAATGTATGAATGTTGAGCCTGGTTGGCAGCCTATGACAGATATAAATTGTTCTTCCTGTAGACAAGACTGACATGAATATAAGAATAAATCTTTTTACAGGAGGAAAAGAATTTTTTGCCCCATAAGTGTACTTTCCTTGTCCTTTCATATACTTGCCTTGCTGATTAAAACACAATTTTAAATAAAAATCAGTCAAAAGCAGAGAGGTAGTGTCTGAAAAGATGTTCTCTCTGCTACATTTGATGAAAACATGCATTTCTTCCCCTTTGTCCACAGTATAGATTTTTAATGTAGCACTACTGGAACTACAAATTCACAGACTTATGTCAAGCATTGTAGCATTAAACAACAGGAAATCTAATTTCCTGCTGGGAGTGCAGAGATGATTGATAGTAGCCATTTGGTCTGAAAAGTCCCTGTAAATCTTAAGGCACACTGAAGGTGTTTTTCTTTTCCTACTGCCATGATTCTGAGACTAAAGGAAGTGCTTTTTAGATGAGCTACCCCAGATATCAAGCCCTGTACTGGATTGCCTGGGTTAGGATGGGCCCTATTTTTGTAGTTTTGAAGCAACCATGAGAATTGATTAGCTGTGGGACCCCTGGCTGCAGTTGCTAAAGGTGCATGCAGGGCAGCTAAAAATATGTTGCCTGCTTTCCTGATAACATTTTTCCATGCAAAAACAATCTAGCAGCAGACATGTTAGGTGATCATGAGTAGGAAAAGAGATAGTCAGTAAATATTACCGTAGCCCTGTTGCCCAGAATGTGCTGCCTACCCCACTGTCTTCCGTGGAATGTGGTCCTGTGATTAAAAGTTTTGACATATTTGCTCTTAAGAAAAAATATGCTGAGCCTCGATCGTCATGTCAGATGCCCTGCCAGTAGATATTTGCTAACTGCTTAGTATGCAGTGTGCATTCAAAGAAGTTGTGGTGGCAGTGGTGGAAATGAGGTGTCACAAACAGTTTGGACATTTTAAATATTATTATGCTTCAGTCTGTACAAATGTGACACTTACAATTTCAGCAGTTATCCACACTTCCATTTTTTTCCATTTCATTTTCCTCACACTCAACTAACTTGTAGCAGTTAGTTATTATGAAACCTGACCTGAAGATGAATGGCTCATTATAAAAAGTTAAACCTTGTGCCTGACTCTACAAATTCCTTTTTATGTTCAAAATACGAACTTTTCAATAATAGAGATAGCATGTGATGTCTAATCTGTAATGACAGAAATGTTAAATCAACATCTTCAGTCCCTAATTAGAAACACAATGTCACATTATGAGTAGATTTAAAGGCAAAATAGGGAATCATTAAACTAATTTTTAGCCACTTATCAAATCTGAGTCCCTCTCCCAAATAATGCAGGCAGCTTTCTAGATGGTTCTTTATTGTATTACAAGAGGTATCATTACAGTCTGGCATTTGTCACCAAATGTCTATGAAGATTTGGTATATTACATTTTGTTAAACACATAAGCAATTAATTAGGAAGTACAGGAGACTAATATTCTCCTTTTCCCTGTCCCCCTTTGCAGCATTGTTTGCAGCCAGCATCAGTGAAAGGAGCCTTCAGGAGGCTCTCACCCAGCCTTGGTTTACATGTAAGAGGTTGCAACACAATGAGACCAATTTCGTTCCTCATTCAGCTGACATGTGCCACTGCTTTGAGCAGTGTACGGACCATTGAGTACCTGGTCCATGAGGACTGATGCTGCTAGCTGCTCACAGTTTTTAAACAGAAGTGCAAAGAGCAGGATGCCCTACTCCAGTAGCTTCCAGAGCCCTTTGGAGTCAATGATGGACCCAGAACATGCAGCAAAGGCTATAGAGATCCTAGCTGTTGGTATGCCCTGGATCTATCCCAGCAAATGCAAACAGTGCACAGCAGCCTGTCTGAGGATTTGTTGATGACCAGGACTGATCACTAAAGTGGTTTTATGGATTGTAGGCAAGCATGAGAGAAAGTAGGAGAAGCAACATCTGGGATGACAGGAAAAAATTCCTAACATTTTCTTCCTTTTCCACATACTTTTGCCTTATGGTGGCATTTGTTTCCAAAGCTCTTCGTGGAGCATCTCCTCCCTCCTTCACCTGCTGGGACATGAGTGTCAAAGTGCTGTCAGAAACATCTTTAATGATGCTTCAGCACAGCTGTCTCATTATTTTGCAACCCAGCTTTGCAAGGTTTGGTCCAAGGAGTGCTACGTTACATCCTTCCACGTAACATCCACATGTGTACTGGTTGAAGGTGGGGAAAGGTAAAATCACAACTGGCGGAGGTGTGTTTCGTACACAGCAGCCCAGTTTTCTGCAGGCAGGGAATAAATTGTCAGAACAACTAAGCTCCCTCAGATCTAGGCAACGTCAGGTGTAGAAGTGGGAGAAGTGCAAGCATGACAAATCCCAGTTCTCTTCCTAGGGGACTGGTGAGCTGCCCTGAGTTCTTGATCTAGCAGTGCTTTCCATGTGCTGTGGTCTTTCTCCGTCTTTCTTCATCCCATTTTGGGTGTTTGCTTTCTAGGACAAAACTCATGCTAGGGGGGTGTAGGGGAGCTGAGTACAGTCTGGCTTTGAATTTGGTGGGTCAAAGTAATTATACTTGCTTTTGCAGCGTATGTGATCCTTATCATTAGTGACAGGAAGTGTAATGCAGTGTGATAATTGCATTTTCTAATAGACGTTGGAAGGATAGTTACACACTATGAGTTAACAGCATCCCCACAACTATATGTGACTTCAGGGGGAAAGCATGTGAACAACTTTTGAGCCATTGTATGTGTTTGAATGGTAGTTTTTAAAGAAGCAATAAGCAACACTTCTTTTTCCTCCAAAGAAAACCCTCTCATCTCTTCTGAGTCAACAGCAGTTATGACTATAACGGCTCTCTAGATAATAAAAGGAGAAGCTTATTCTGGAATTTCTGCTAATGTGGCGCTTTCTACTTCCTTTTTCCTACTCCTCCTCCTCACATGGCAAGTCCTGGTTTGAGGGCTTGAGTTGTTTCAGGGTGTGAGTTATCTGAGGACTTATTTTCAAGTACAGTTACTTCTAAAGGAGTCAGGCGCATCTGAGGTGTGTCTTTGCACTTGAAAACGCTGCAATTTTCTGGCACCAGATTTAATTAAATTGTCTTAAACTGATCAAAGAGTTACTGAATACCGAGTGACTTTAATGTGACTGATGTATGTGCCAAATTGTGCTTTACTGTAGATTATTGTAATCCTGACATTGACAAGGTAGCAGGGGCAGACTCAAATAAGCAACAACATTAAAACTTAAAACATTGGACATCTTTCAAATTCTGTAATCTGAAGATCCTACTTTTTCACACTAAATCCATTATTCTGCCCTCAGGAAAGCTTTTGCAGGCAGGGTGGAAACTGTTTCTTCTTGACAACTTGATATATAGCACATTGCAAAGAACTGAAGATTTTGTGAGAAAAATCTCTTCTTCCCTTCCCCCCCACGAATAAAATGAAAAATGCTGCAAAATACAAAGCTCTGGTCTTACATCTATTCTGATGCAAACTTTGATTTGAACTGTAGCTATGTTACAGCCTCGTAGGATCTCTGTTTCTACAGTCAGTGGGGTAAATTTTCCTTTACTTTTTGCTATTTTAGTTTTGGACAGATTGAATCATCTTCAAATATCAGTTCAAAGGTAATTAAAAACCCAAAAGTTTCAACTTACAGAAGCACAGAAGGAAAGCATTCTTCTTTCTCTGCCTGCCTACATTTTACTGCCAGTATTTCATGTAGTCAAGCCAACAGCTGAACTACTCTTTAGCAGGAGAATTTCTGCAATACTGAAATCATTTGTGTAAGTGAGACAAATGCCTCTTGAACTCCTGTTTGTCATCAGCGTCACAGCAGGGTTTAGGGACCTATGAAAAATAAGTGAATTTAGAACAGTCATGACATATGTGGCAGTTTTTTATCCTAATTTTTTGTTTAGGTGTTCTGAAAACTCAAAAGATTTTGCACATTTGGGTGTAGTGGCTGGTGCCCTCTTATTTTGAGAAGTGTTTGGGGAGTGTGAAATGTCTTTTTCTTTGTGCTGTGGTCCTCAAAGCAACATTTGTAAGAGGCATTGAATGTATTGGGAGTGACCTTCAAAAAGTCATAAGAAAAACTTGCTGATTACATTAGAGCTTTAATGATATGATTAAAATTGCATAAAGGAGATATGAACATAGGATCTCAGTTTTGGATATTCAAATTACAGGTTTTAATTTTGGCAAAGTAACGTCCAGTTCTCCTAGAAAATGCCAAAAAATTCCAGGCAGATTTTAATATAAACATTAACTAAAAAGGCATCCCAGGTTGAATTAACTTCCAAATAGCTACAGTGATCAGTGACTCTGTTCTGTAGCAGTATCCAGTACCCACCATGTGGGGCTTTTTGATTTTGTTTCCTGCTGAGGCAGAAAAGAAGGATTTTCCAGCAGTTTGTGTGTGCCGGCTCAATCCTTTCCCTTGCTATAGGTGTCTTGCACATAGTTATTTAAAGCCCTGTGCCTTGTTTCCCCATCTGTGCCATGCAAGCAGTAGTGCTATGCGGCTCCACTGGGATGCTATGAGGACAAAATGCCCTGAGGGACATGTCATGTGCTGGTGTTGTATAAACTGCCTGTCATTAGATCCTCTAGTTAGACCGACTGTGTGAATTGATGGTGACAGATGCTGTGCAAATTCGGAGGAGCTCCTCTTGTAGCAGGGTGATGTTTCTGCATAATCCCCATACTTCAGTCACTTCTGTTTCTTGGGATTCATTGTTTCTTATTTTATTCACTCAGCATATGTATCTGTTTCTCTTTGTTGCTCTTTCTAAATGTCTCTTTATGTTCCCCATTTGCCAGTCATTCCTTATTGTTTGCTTTCTTTGTCTCTCCACCACATACCTCCTTTGTTCCAGATGACTGGATAACTCCATACTGTAAAATTGGCTTAATCTCAGTGAATAGGTGTCTCCTGAATGTTGGATTAGTTTTGCTGAATTGCTAGGCAGCTTTCATGTTACCTGACTATAAGCTAAAACTTAATTTTTTGAAAAGATAATCCTTCCAGGTGCTTCACAATTAGGTGAAAAGCACAGAAAACTCATGGCCAAAATGGGCACTCTGGAAAAAAGCAGATTACTATTTTATACTCCTTAGCTTCTTGAGGACATTTTAAAATTAACATTAAGGGACTGCCCAAGAGGGATTAGCTGCTTTACTGCATTTTTCTTTAAAACAGAAATGGAAGAAGGATTGTATTGTTGCTTGCAGACACGTGAAGCCTATTTTGTATCCTCCCTCTTTATCCTGAAAATTTCCCATCACAAATAATCCCTTTGACAGCCTGAATAACATCATAGGGTTTGCACCAAGGAATTCAGTGCAATTTTCAAGGAAGAGATTAAAGCTACCAAAAATTCTTTGTCTGTATAAGTAACAAAAAAAAATGCATTTGGTAGTAGAGAAACATGTTGTGAATATACTGTTTTATCTGTTTCACTGTGCCCTGAAACTAGCCAATGCTTTTGAGAACTACTTCAATTTATAATATGTTGGTCTATATGACCAGATTTGTAAGAGAAGTAATTGTGTTTTTTTAATTATGCAGCAGTTAGGGAGGTTGAAGTCACTTTGTTTTTTAAGTAGAAATGCATTTTACTGATTTGTAAGTTAAAAAACCCCATAGCTTTAGTAGATTACTGCTAGAAAAACTAGGAAACAGAATTGATTGTGTAGAGATTTTAAGAAAATTGGTTATAAAACCAGGTGCCATTCATGCGAGTTTTCTGTATTATATGTGCAGAACTCTACAAGCCATGTTTGAAGCCTTCTAAGATGGAAGGTATTTCCAGCAATGACTGGGCAACTTTAATTAGGCTTAAAATAGATAGCAATGTGAAAATACATATGACACAGTATGTAACATGGGCAGCTATCTCCCTGTGGGAATAGAGTGATGTTATCAATGAAAATTACTGCTGAATTTTCCTCTCGTTTCTTTTCAGAAGTATACCTAGATTTTTACGTTTCTTGCAGATTATGGTAGAACAGCTAATGTGTTACTTTTTGTTTGTTTGTTTGCATACTTCAAAGACCTGAGTTTTTTTCATATTTTCTCACCCAAGCACACAATGTTGAGCTATTTATTTGCTCAGATATACGAAAATTTGGAGATCATTGCAGGTGCAGTGCATTATCATATTATTGACTCCTCTGTGACAAAATTGCACCATTTCCTCTGGTCTGCACCTGTGAACAAACATTTTTTCTTTGGTCTGTAGGAATACGCCTGAGTTTATTTAGCATGATACTGAATTTGCGTAAGCAACATTAAGTTTTAAAAAGGGTGGAAAGGAATTAATAGCGACTCACAAATCCATACTAAGTAACCCTAAATACAACAATCAAGCCTTCCCAGAACTGATCAGTAGGAAAGAGCTGAGAAACGTCAGAGCAAAGCAAGATGCTGAATGCATATTTTGCAATATCAAACCCACTCAAACTTTTTGACAATGGTTTTGACATCAGAAGAATTTTCAAAAGTAAAATAGGTCTCTCTAAGTATCATTTCCAATTTCATCAGGCTTGCAAAGGACTCTATTTCTGGCTCTGACCAGCCACTCCAGAGTCTTGTGGTATCTTCTCCTTCCAAAGCACAAACAGATAATCCAGTTACCAGCACCTGAGTAACACAAAATAAATAAAGCTATTATGAATGCAGCAGAACATGGCAACAAATAAAATAAAATACAGCTTTCTGGAGAAATGATAGTGTATGTTTCCATATTTCTAACTTACTTGGCTGGTGCACCTCAGGCTTCATGATTTATTTCATGACTTCTGGGGCAGTCTGAAGGGAGGCCTGCTACTTCCCCTCAGTCCATCCCCACATCCCAGCATTTTAGCAGTAAACATTTTTTCTCTGATATATTTCCTTATTGTCATACTGCACTTCAGTGGTGTATTTCACCAGGAATTTCTGTGAGGTGACATTCCTGAAGTCCGATCACATACTCTCTCACACAGGTAATTTTGCACATGTCATATATTTGTTCACAGCTGTGAACTCAGTGGGGCTGTTGAAGAGACTATATGAAAACTGACCATATGCAGATGTGTTTGCAGGAAATGTGTGAGAGAGTGGCGTTGCTGGGAATCAATGTTTTGAAAGGTGTTACATCTTGCGCACATGATGCTAAATGGGCACTCAAGTTTTAACACACATGAAATCATTACTCATCATGGTGATTGCTTACAACAATGATTAGAAATTGACCCTCATCTTTAGAGTTCATGAGTCTTCATGGATTATCTTTCAGCTTGATGCCATGCCTAAAACAATACTTCTGATTCAGAAGTTCAGGCTTCATAAGATTTAGGATATCTGTGACTTTGGTATAAATATACAATGATAAATTGTATTAGCTCTTCCTGGAACACCCCAGTTTTAAGTTAAAGAGTCAGGAATAAAGATGCATCTTCATCCTGAAACAGAGTGATTTAATGGTCAAGATTTCTATTGCAGATAGATTTTTAGAAGTGGTTGTTAGATGAATGATTAATCAATATTTTACTAAGCACATAGTCGATTTTTAAAGAGTTGTTACACAGTTCAAGAAACCAAATGGTTGTTCATAATGGTCTGTAACTCTTACTTTTGGGTAATGTGTTTATAGTGCTCACTGGGATTAAGATCTGCATCAGACTAGACATACCTAGAGTCCCGTGGCTGGCTGTGGTCACTAGCGGCCTTGGAGCGAAGACTCTGCATGTTTGCAGAGGGTCAGTGCAAAGAGCCAGGCTGTTTTGCCCAGAAGTTTTAAACATACCCCAAAAACCTGCTATACACTTCTTTCTCATGTCATTTCCTTTACAACCTGATCACATGAGCAGATGAATGGAGGAACCCATGTAATAGGACATGTGGGCGATAGTTTAAAATAAGTTTGAATCATTTATTAACTTTTCATAATTCTACAGCGTTATTAACTTTTTATGATTCTACAGTAATTATTGATGGGGTCTACCAAAAATATGCTGCAATAAGATTAAAGCAGCTTGGAAATAATGATGCAATTATTACTGGAGTCACTGTCAGTTTTGTCATGACTTCAGTAGGGTGAATTCTGTAATTTAAAGGATAGCTACATTTGGTCATGTAATGGCTGAATCATCCCTGTATTTCCTCCTCCCAGCTATTAAATGCTGCATGTTGATCCTAAAAATCAATAATCTATTGTTCGTCATGACTTAATGGCTTATTTCTGGAGTGCAGACTGCATACCTGGAAGGAGCTCTAATAATAATAATACATCACTACTTGTTATATACTCTATTAAAAAATCACAGAAATTTAGTGTGTGATTATTTTGTGCAGATATACAGCATTATTGAATTAATACCACTTTTATTTAGATTAAACCATGTATAACAGTCTACTTGATTTTTCAAGACTCATTGTGAGTTTTGCATGCTTCATGGAGAGGTTGGTGTTTGGCCTTTAAATCTCTTCTCAAAATAGTTTGTGATACTTTGTTTTTCACAGTGGAAATATTGATCAAATTTCCATTTGATTTATTGTAGTCTCTAATCAATACTGCATTTTTTATAAAATTATAGCAAAAAGTGTGTAAATGTACCTCATAAATGTAATCTAGTTTCATATTAGTGCCTGACCAATATAGGATTCCAGTTATAATGGAGTGAATTAACCTATCCAAATAGATTGGATAGCAGATTACACTTTTATTAGTTTTTATAGTTGTGCTAATCTTTGACTTGGAGCCAGTTAAATCAGTAGTCATCAGGGATCTTTATGATCTTATTTAAACTAGCCAAAGCAAAAATCAGTGCAGCTCTGTTAAAATGTTAGGAAACATACTGAAACTAGTAAAATTGATAAAATTGTGGGAACGGAGTACTTTAAACAGCGTTGGTTTCATATGAATACATACCAGCATTGGTTTATCATTATGACTTTCAGGCTTTTCATTCTTATTGCAAGAGTCTTTCTGTAGAGAGAAAGGAGAAAAACAGTTTGGGACTTGGAAGAATCTCGGAGTAGATGTGATTTGAACAAGAAAGGCAGCCAGGGTCAACCAAGTTAGTTAGAAACCTAAGTCTATACTTCTTTGAGTTAAAAGGAAAGTCATAGGCTCACATAATAATTTAGGTGGGAAAGGATCTCCGGAGGTCTCTAGGCACAGCAGGGCTCAGAACAGCGGCAGTTGGATTAAGTTCTTCTGGGCCTTGTCCAGTTGAGTTTTCCTATTACCTTTCTAGGCAACCTGCTTAGTTTTTGAGTATTCTCATAGGAAAAACACTTGTCCTAATACTCTTTCTAGTAAAGTGACATAACCTGATGTGAAGGAGAAAGAGTCTAGGCCCAATGGCAGTGAAAAGAGAAGGTAGGATGGAACAAAAAAGAGGACGGGTAAAGGAAAGCAGTAAAGGAATGAATCGTAAAAAATCCTCCTGAATTTAGAGGTATGTGCAGTTGGAACCTTAAGACCAGTTTTGTCTACCCAGCCCTTTTTCTTGCAATAATTTCACCTAGATTTTGCATGCCCAGCATGAAAATGCCTGTTGATTACCAATAGTCAGTGTGTTGATTCCTTGTCCACATTCCTTGTTGTAGACCCCAACATGTTAGATAAAGGTTCCTATTCCAAGCCTTGCACCTCAGTCTGTTTTGTGAATCAGAGCTGTATCGCTGTGCTGCTTTTTCCTAACATCTGCTTCCTGAAGTAATTTCCATTGGACTCTTCTCCATATTATCCACTATGTAGCTTCTTACAAAAAGCACATGTGCATCTTAATGCCTCCTGCTGCTACGCCTTGGTTTAATAAGACCCTGAAGGAGATAAAACTGCCCTTTGTGTGTGTGGAGACTTGTTAAAAGAGAACCTTGAGGAACATCAGTAATGTTAAATCCAGGTGCAGACAGACTATTTCTACTTGTTTTGACAGGGCTAACGTTGAAAAGAGAACGGTATCTTTAAGTGAAAGGGACAAAAGTGAGCACCAGAACCTAGGGATTTCATGAAAGTTTTGAAAACCCAAGTTTTCCTTTCTTCCTTACCCTGCATTCACAATTATGTAGCAAGACGATTACAGATTCTGGAAAATGAAGTGGTCATTATTAATTTTTTAATATGACTGCCTACCAGTGATGAAGAGTTGTATGAAAGGTTTGGCTCAGACACAACATGACTTGCAAGCAGCAGATGAGATTCAAAGTGATAATGTAATTGTTGTTTTAAAAGCTTCCTGTTCAGTTGGAAAAATGTTGGAGGCAAATAAAATGGATTTTATAATGCATTATACATATTAATAAGACTGTGTCCATTTAGGTGAAGTAAAATGTCTTTGATAGTTTCCTACTTAATTTAAAACATTGTCTCTATTTGATTCTTATGATTGGTCTAAGAGTCCTGCAATCTTGATATCAGCAGATAGTTTCTTTTGGCAGTAACTGCTGCATTCATCAATGTCTAACGACTGTAAACCTGCACTACTCTATTAAATAACATTGGTCTGGAAGCACAGGCAAGTTTTATGAATTTTAATGAGTGCTGTTCTATTAATGACAAAGATTCAGAGCTCCAAGTGCCTCCAAGGTTGTCAACTTAGAGGGAATGCCTTTATACCTGGAAGAAATAGTTAACAGAACAAGCATCTAAGAAGGTCAGTGTTGTTAGAGTAAGACTAGTTTTGATTTTCCATCTTCTACAGATGGTTTTGGAATGATGAATTCTGGACTGCCTTGATACTGAGGGACTAGGTTACATTTACTGGGCACAGCAGTCCAGCGCAAGAGTATTGGAACACAAAATACCTAAATACAGAACAGGTCAAGAAATTTGCATCAGAAAACATTGTTTGGAACTGAGTTTTTTAATGTAATTTCTAATTTGGGGTATTCACTGAAACTCTGATAGTAGATAACATGTTCCACTAGCTCACTTAGGAGGCAACTAGAGATCCTGGATTTTTAAGATTCACTGTTGTGACACAGCTTGATACAAACCCCATAATTTTACCCAAGTCTGTGCCTGCCAAGACATCGTAACTTTTAAGACTTCTCCAAGATGTTGAAGACTAACAGGAAGGTTAGGGAGCTGCAGTTTGGGTTTGTGCGGCACGGCTTCTGCTTCTAGAAGAGGGCCTCTCTGCACATCTGGAGGCTTGGCTTCTTGATGTTAACAGGGAAGGCAAACTGGGCAGGTGGGCTTGCAGGGTCTGTGGCTCTGAGAGATTTTACGGTCTCAGGCAGATCAACTCCTTGGAGATACCAACAAAGAGTCTTGTAGGTCTCTCTTGAGTCAGAGAAAGATCTGGAAGACGTAATATTTCAGAGGAAGCATATAGCCTGGAAGCTTTGAAGTGAAATATTTTTTTGTTTTGAAAATAAAATTGCAGATTTTGCTTTTCAGCATGCTCTGCTCCAATAGGATCTAGGTTAGGATGTAGAGTAGCATCATCAAGCAGATCTGTCTGAAGCTGTGAGACACCAGCAGTGCAAAATCATGTGCTGTATTTCTACACTAAGGCACTGTAAAGCAAAGGCAGGACAACAGGGAGCCGCTGTGCCTCTGTACGTGCACTGAGGGGATGGGGTACCTACAAGACCTGCAACGTAGGGTCCTGCACTGTTTTCCCTGTGGTATTTTCACTTGTCTGCTGTCCTTATATGAAAATCAAATAGCAAGGCCCATCACATGCCTATGCTGACCACTGTCTTGTAACCTTCTTTGCACTGCTCTGTTAATGCTAATTACACTGTGATTTGTTTGTGTAGTGTCACTGGAGATCTTTTTGCCTGAAGACATCAAAGTGCTTCACAGCTATTAAGAGGATACTGAGCTGATTTAGAAGAGAGAGGAAAAGAACTGTATTGTCCCCAGCCCAAGCAACCCTGGGATCCAGGAGTATGACATCTTTCACCAGTAGAGTATAAGGCAGTTGTGAGCCAGACCAAAAGCGTGTCTTGGCAGCAGGGCTCTGAACATCTATGGTAAGCAGGAGATAGCTAGGAAAGGGTATAAAGTAGGACTGTTGTATGGTGACTATCTCTGACATGGTGTTGGTACTTCCCCTGGTCAGAGGGAGTGTCGCTGTATTTAATAGCTTGTGATAGATTTTTCTTCCAGTTTTTTTTACAATTGCTTTTTGAGCCCTTGTAAATTGCTAGTACCTGTAATTTGTATGTCAGGGAGTTTTACAGCTTACCTATGCCATCTATGTTTTTGTTTATGTCACCCGATAGCTTGATTTAGTCTCCTACATCTAACACTTGAAAAGACTGCAATCTTTCCCTGTTTACTTCTGCCTCTATGCCATACACAGCCATTTCTGGGCTCTGCTTTGAGACTTTTTTGATCTTCTGGGAACTTCTGGGATGGTCAGGGGAGTCCTGGGAACCCTTGGAGGAATGTTAGGGTGCCAGTGAGGACAGCTAGATGAGCCCGTGGCTGCTAGCAAGCTCCAGCAGCTTCTAGCAAGCTCTGCCAGCTGCTTCTGATCAAAGGGGGCTCTGAGCTTGCAGATCTTGAGTCCTGATCAAGGAGGGTCAGGCACTCTTCCAGCAGGTACTAGGCAGAGGTCTCTGTACGTCCTGGCCCAGAGCGCAGCTCTCAGAGGCGGCTGTTGTACAGCAGTTTTGCATAGAAGGGAACCGGTAACTCTGCTCACACCAGCACCTGTGTCCTCAGTTATGACAGTGATGTGTCACAGGGTCCGGTCCCCATCAGCCACTGGAGCAATTTCCCCTGTAACAACAGAGGCCTTGACCGGCACATGGAGCTGCAGAAGGAGGATGAAGCTTTGCAGGTCTCAGGCTGCAGAGGCACCTGGGACCCCTCGCTGTGGCTGGGACAATGGGAGATGGCCTTTTGGCCAGCAGGAGGGTTGTTCTCATTGAGGATCTGTGTCACCAAGTACATGAGCTGTGGAACCAGGTCAGCAGACTGCACAGCATCAGAGCTGACAAGAAAGAGATCAACCAGGTCCTCTCTGAGACCCTGCAGCTTTGAAAGCCTGAACCTTCAATTCAGCAGGGGGACAGAGTCTCTGTGTATCAGGTTGGAAAGTGGAAACTCCCATGATGGTGAAGGCTGGAAGCTGGTGAGTTCTGGCCCTGGGGGGGAAGGCTCCTGCTCCACACGCAGGTCTGCAGCTATGAAATAGATTCAGTGCCATGGCAGCTCCCTGGCTGAGAGCTCTGTCCAGTGAAGCACTTGAGCCAGCTGAACCTGAACCATATGGCAAGAGGAAATGATGAGTGATAGTGCTGGGAGACTACCGGCTGGGAGACTCACTTGTGGAGAATGAAAGCCCCCGTCTGCCGACCTGACCTGCTGTCTGGAGAAGTTTGCTGCCTGCTAGGGGCTCAGGAGTGGGATGTTGTGGAAAGACTGTTTCAGTCCTCAGACTATTACTCCCTGCTGCTCTTCCATCTGGACACCAATGATACTATCGGGAGTGACCTGGGAAATATCAGGCGTGACTACGTGGTTCTGGGTGCAATGGTCAAGGGCATGGGACACCAGTCAGTGGTCTCCTTGACACTGCCAGTGAGGAGGAGGAGGGTCTGAAGAGGACTGGATGGATTCTGTGGGTCAACGTGGTTGCACAGCTGACGTCAGCAGCAGGGTTTGGCTTCTGTGACCATGGGACCCTCTTTGAGGATCAAGACTGCTTGAAAGGGGATCAACCTGACCAAACGGAACAAAAGCATCTTTGCCAACAGGCTAGCCAACCTGGAGAGAAGATCTTAAACTAACAGTGATGGGGGAGGGAGATAATGACCAACAACCATGTGAGGAAGTGAAGGAGCAGGTTGGAAGGATCAGTGAAGGACCAGGACTGAGCAAAGGGCCCACCATGATCTGAACAGGAGGGACACTAATCAACAAAAGAGTGGTGAAGGGGGATCCCACCAAGCATAAGCACATAAGTAAGGAAGTGACAGGGAAAGGTCTAAAGCCATTTTGAGGAAATCAGCACAGCTGGATGCTTCTCTGTCATGCAACATTTAAGAGCTCGTGACTCAGGTTTGTGGATTCCCCTGTGAGAGAACCAGTTTTTTTTTTACACACTCTCTCTCTCGATTAATTGTAAGCTTTAGTCAGCAAGTAAGAACTGTTACATACCAAGTACTAACTGATTCCTGAACCTCTGATCCCAATCACTATCCTCTCAATTCTGCAGAAAGAAGTAGGTTTTTCGAGCAACAGGAGGCATCCCTGCCTGTTGGTGGTAATGGGAGCCTCTCTGGTCCACCCATCAGCAGCCTGTTCCCAGCACAAAGGGTTAACAAAGCAAGCTCATATTTATAGCTGGTTTCTTGGCAGGCAGTGCAGGTCATACCATTAACAAGTTTTCTTTGTCTAGCTTATTGACAGGTGTTCTTTGTCCAGCAAGTGGCAGTTCATTATTGGATTCAGTGTTTCAGCTTGAGGCCAGCTTTCACGGTTGCTGGATTTGGGCAACATTCAAGACCAGGGTTTGACAATATTCAAGGCCAGGGACGAATGCATGGTCATACTCTCTGAAGTGTCTGTATACTAATGCACACACTGTGGGAAGGAAATGAGAGGAATTAGAGGTTTGTGTGCATTTGCAGGACTATGATTTCCTTGGTGTCACAGTGATGTGGTGAGATAGCTCACACGACTAGAGTTCTGCCATGGATAGACAGGCTTTTTCAGGAAGGACAGGCTGGGGCAGCAAGAAGGGAGAGTTACCCTTTATATAAGGGAGCAGCTGGGACACATCACACATGTGCCTTGGGATGGGCGATGAGCTAGCAGAGAGCTTGTGAGTCAGAATTAGCTGATAGACCAAAATAGGTGACATTGTCATGGGTGTCTGCTATAGACCGTCTGATCAGGAAGCAGTAGATGAGGTGTTCAGACAACTGGAAGAAGCCTCACTTTCACAGACCTGGTCATCATGCAGGACTTCAGCCACCTTGATATTTGCTGGAGGGACAACACAGCGGAGCCCAAGCAATCCATGAGGTTTCTGGAATGCATTGATGACAACTTCCTAACGCCAGGTCATCAAGTTGCTGATGTAGGATGCTCTACCAGACTACATACTTACAAACAAGGTAGTGCTTGTCTAGGATGTGAAGGTCAGGGATGCAAAGGTCAGAGACATCCTTGGCAGCAGTGCCCATGAGATGGTGGAGTTTAGGATTGTGAGAAGAGGGAGCAAGCCAAAAAGCAGGATCACAGACCTAGATTTCAGGAAAGCAGACTTTAGCCTGTTCAAGGAACTGCTGGGAAGAATCCCATGGGATACAGCACTGCAGAGAAGAGGCATCCAGCAGAGCTCATTGATTTTCAAGGATCGCTGCTTCTAAGCTCAAGATTAGTCCATTCTGATGAGCAGGAAATCAAGCAAAGGCAGCAGGAGGTCTGCATGGATAAACAAGGAGCTCCTGACTAACCTCAGACACAAAAAGGAAGTACAGAAGAGGCAGCAGCAGGGACAGGTGACCCAGAAGGAATACAGAGGCACTGTCTGAGCATGCAGGAGTGGGGTAAGGAAAGCCAAAGCCCACGTGGAGTTGAATCAGATGAGAAATGTGAAGGGCAACAACAAGTTTTCTACAGGTACATAAGCAGCAAAAGAAAGATTAGGGAAAATTTGAGCCCACTCCTAAATGGGTTAGGGAACCTGGTGACAAAGGACACAGAAAAGTTTGAGAAGTACTCAGTGCCTTCTGTGCCTCAGTTAGACTGGCCTGCAGGAATCCCAGGCCCTTTAGACTGGTGGGAAAATCTGGATCAAGGAAGCCACCCTCAGTGGAGGAGGATCAGGTTAGGGAATATTTAAACAAACTGGACAGACAGAAGTCCATGGACCGAACAGGATGCACACATGGGAGTTGGCTGGTGTCACTGCAAACCACTCTTGAGTACCTTTGAAAGGTCATGGTGATAGGGAGAGGTTCTTGAGGACTGTAGGAAAACAAATGTCAGTCCTGTCTTCAGGAAGGGAAAGAAGGATGATCCAGGGAACTACAGGCTGGTCAGCCTCTCCTCAATCCTTGGTAACAACTAATCCTAGGAACAACTAATCCTGGAAACCATTACTAAACACATGAAGGACAAGAAAGTGATTGGGAGTATTCGGCATGACTACTGATCTCCATATTGTGAAGAGGAAAGGACCTGGGGATGCTGGTGGACAAGTTGAACATGACATAGCAACGTGCCATTGTGGCAAAGAAGGCCAACAACCTCCTGGCTTGCATCGGGAGGAGCATTGCCAGCAGGGCAGCAGAGATCATCCTTCCCCTCTGCTCAGTACTGGTGAGATACATCTGAAGAGCTGTGCTGGGCTCCCCTGCGGTACACAGTGAAAGGATGAGAAGTAGTGGGCACAAACTGAAACCGGAAATTGCATTTAACAGAATAAAAACCTTTCTTCCTTTAAGGGTGATGGAACACCAGGACAGATGGTGCAGAGAGGTTGTGGAGTCTCTGTGCTTGAAGGTATTTAAAACCCAACTGGACATGGCCTTGGGCAACCTGCTTTAGCTGACCCTGCTTTCAGCCAGTGGGTTGGACTAGGTGATCTCCAGAGCTGCATGCCAACCCCAGCAATTCTGTGAACTACAGCTGACAGCCTGGCATCTTGTTCAGACATGTTTGTAGCTGGTGGCTCCATATAATTGTTCTCTTGTTCGCCAGGTCTCCTTGATGCTGAGATAACTACTGTAACACATGGATCATAAGGGGAGCTGTATTTCAGTTTTACAGATGGGGTAACTGAGGCACAGAGTGTCTTGTCTGAAGTTATTCCTTTGGCTATGGGTCAGGATCTCACCGTCTGCATATGAAGTCTTTTATCCTGACTTTTGCTTCAGTCTGAGACGTGACTGACTTAGATCTGTCTGAGAAAACCCGAGTGTATTTCAGTAGCTGCTAGCTGAATACTCACCTCTTCTCTTCTTCGTAAGTCTTTTCTTTCTTTAATGGCCTTGAACTATCAACAGAATTTTTCATAGCTAAGGAAAGTAGTTTTCTCTTAGAACTAAACATATATCAAGTTATAGCTCCATTGCACTGGCGCAGTATTTTAAAATCTATTTTAGTAATAAATAAATGCAGTCATCTGTAAAGCTGCTATCTGTGAAACACAATTACTCAGCCTTTTCCTTTCTTTTCCTCAGCAGATAGCAGAATAGGAATATTGAAGCATTAGTCATTTAAAAATGTGATAAAGTGTTTTCAAGCATATGGGAAAAGGAGGGGATTAAACAGGTGCTTAAAATGTGTCAGAGTGCCATGCCACTATAGGAAAGAGAGGGACAATATTAGAGACACTGCTGCAGAAGTAGTTAATAATAATAAATTAAGAACTTGGCAGCAGGGCAAAGAATTTAAAATTGTCATTTGTTGTAATTGATGAAACTATCAGAGCATCATTTATGAAGGAAAGGAACAGTCCAGGCAGACACGAGTAAGCACTCTCTGACTGCAAGGAGAGTAGAGATCTGAACGCCTATCAAAATCTTCCTAACAGAACAGTAGTTTGAGCACAGCAAAAGAGCAATAAAATGTGCTCCTTTTTGGGATGTGCCTAGGTGGCTTGTGGAGTTACCACCAGTCTGGTGGAAGGAGAGCCCCTGCTGTGGAGACAGCTGTGGCAAAGGGTCTGACTGCAGCCTCTTGTCTCTGCATACACATTTACTGCTGGGAAATTATTTGCCCATTTCTAACCCAAAACACCTACCCAGAGCACTTCCGTAATTAATGAAGCTTTCAGAGAAAGGGCCAGCTGTTAACACCTTTCAAAATCAATGGCAACATGACCATTTATTTGAAAGGCAGAAGAAAGGGACCCAAGAATGTACAGTGTCTAGGTGTTTGGCTTCTCTGAGGCTTCACATTTACCATCGGATTTTCTGGGTTGAGAAATATTGTAGAATTGTAGAACAATAGTTCTGTTCTGTCTAAGAACAAAATAGAAGTTATTGCTGTTCTACAAAACCTCACAGCTCTCCAACTTGCCAGTCTACCTGCAATGTTCACTAAAATATAAATGTGGATATATGTACTGATTTGCTTTGGAGTTAGGCTTCTTTTCTACTCACATTTGCATTGCTGAAAGCGACATCTTTTAAGAACCTGCCAGGATTGGTTTCTGATTGAGATTCTTTCCTAACAGGCAGATTGATGACCAGAACAAAAGAGCAAGTACGGGCAAAAATGTCTGAGGAGAGAGCAGATTTGGAAAGTATTCTCAGTGTGAGGAAGGTGAGAGGATGGGCTCTCTGACGAGCTGCTTTTCCTAACCATGCACAGTTACTCTATGACTTTATTGTAAGGTTTCCCTCCCTGTAGAAATGCTTCCCTGAGCCTGCAAGGCAGGTGTGCTGGGGAGTGGAAAACAGCTTCGCCTTCCTTTGGCCAGATATGATCCCAGCAGCTTTTAGATCTGTCAGCCTGATGGGGAACTTTTTAGTAGCTTCTTTGGTCTTCCTGGAGGAGTAATGTGTGGATGAGGCAATGGCCTATGGACCCCATGGCAGCTGTCCGCAAGAAGGTATCTTCTTTCTTCCAAGTTACAGGCTGGAAATGATAGTCAGGAAAAGAAAGGTGCACTGTGTACAAGAATAAACAACTGTTCATTGGGAGTAGAGTATGTACGACTATGTAGAAGGCTATTCTGCTATAGTGCACCTCAGCATTTGTCTAGAAGTCAGGGTGGGCAAAAGTCCCTCTTGACTATGTTTTCCCTTGAATGTTCCTCAAATGTGTTGCTAGAAATGTCATCGTTAACATTTAAGTTCACAGTCTGAAACAAGCACAGGGAAAGTAAGGATTTTGTTTTGGTGTGGTTTGGTTTTCACTTTCTTCAGATCTTTGTTCCTTTTGTATTGTGCTTTATCCTAGTTCTCCTTTTCATATGATTCTCCTACTGTCAGTCCCTTCAATCTTCAGAAAGATGCTTGCTTTTCTACCTACAAGGACACATCAGAAATCAAAATACACCTCTGCATCTGTGAACAGCTTTGGTTAAAGATACCGCATGAAGATACCACAGAGAAATAATGAAAAGCATACTGAAAAGATAAATTAGTCTGTTGTGCCAGAATCCTGTGTCTTGTCAGGATCTGTTGCTTCTTGTCATTTGAGGAATAGATTTTCCTGACAGCTTCTATATAAGTGAAAATAGTCGTTGGATTAAAATGCCTTTAGAGTGCATGAGGGATTTAACAGCTTTTATGAGCCATTTGTACAGTGAAATACCATCAGCCAGTGAACCATTCTCAGGGTTGTATGGCAACTTGGAAGTTGTTTTAGCCAAGGGCAGCATTTCAGCTTTCCAGGGCAGTCCTTGTATTGGACACTTCTGGAACACACAATCAAATCCATATTTTGCATGGAATGACTGTGGTACTTCAAAACTTAATAAGCTGCAATTTTGTGTTTTGGTTACTGAAATTAGGCAGATAATGAATTATGACAAGATTTTGCAGTATTTCTAGTGCACTGGATGACTCATGTCAGTATAGTCCAGGTTAAGAACTGCTGTCAAGAAGAATCGAACTCAAAACAGCCCTTTCACAGACAAACACATCTTGTTTCAAGTTAGAAGGACAAATTCAACACCAAATTGTCATTAAACTTTTTGGAGTTGCTCTGAGTTTTACAAGACTTTTATTATTTTGCTATATTGCAATATTTAAGTATTCCAACAAGTTTCATGAATTCAGATATTTCTGTGGCTGGAACAGACCGTTAGGTAGATCCAGAGTAATCTCCAGTGAAAAGCAAGCTGCAGAACTTTATCCAGACAACCTTTTCCTGAATACTATCTTGTTCATGACCAAAGCACCTCTTTCATAAAAACATCTCGCATGGTGTGAAGATGTCAGGAGAGGACAACTGTCTGTCCTGTCCTGTCCCATCCCGTCTACCCCCCAGTGTATACCTCATTTGGGTGCTTGTGCATTACCTGAGTCCCTGTGCTGCTGTAGCTGATCCCTGTAATCATAGGAGTGTTGTTAGGCTTTATTGCACTGCAGAATGCTCTTTGCATTACACTCATTGTCAGATCTTCCCTAAGCTCTGGGGAGACAGAATGAAATGCATTATGAGGCAGATAACCGGGGGAAGATCTGCTCTCCAGATACATGCCCAGTGCCTGGACTCCTTCCCCAGGGAGCAGTCTAGCATAGTGAGTGCTGAGATACTGGACCTACTGAAGCCTCGTAAAACATGGCCTCCATTGGGACGCTGGGATAGGACATGGATTATGAGGGAAGAGCCTTGGTTGGCTCAGTCCTAGAGGTTGATCTATTGTATTTTAGAACAGAATGTCATTTTTTAGAGGAGCAAACCCTGAATCCTTTGAAGCACAATGTGGACAACAGTTCTTTGAGAACACACTTAGAAGAATCAGCGACAAATGTTGCAAGTCTTCCAACCGAACAAGCTCTTCCAAAGCACCTGTTTCTAGCAGTGGCTGGTCGTATGATGCTTGAAACGTAGAAGTTTTTACTAATGTGTTAGATGCTGGATTTCATGGAGTTGGTAAGAGCTCCCTTAACAAGTCCTGAAGATGATCCCAGGATTTTGTACTGTTTGTTTTGGGCAAGCCCTAGGTATGTAGGATAACCAGTCCTGGAGTGTAACTCATTTTCACTCAGCCCCAAGTGGTCATATGTATCTGCCACCTAATATCTCTCTCTTTCCTCTCTCTCTCTCTCTCTTAGTTGCAAGAGCAAGTCTTTAAACTTGGGGAAACCTGTATAGGGCTGCTTTGAAAAAAAGTGCCTATTCTTGTTGTTGGGGCGCTGCATAGGTATTATTGGTGCCGGTACATGCCTGAACGCTAAAAAGTTCAGTGATTCATTTGAAAATGCTGATTCTGCAGATGCCTTGATGGGCGAATCAAATGAAAAGAAAACAAAACAAAACATGCCCTTGGCTTCTTCTAATTTAATATCAGAGTAGTCAAAATATATCTATGCTCTGCTTCTGTTGCTAAAAAAAAATCATTCAGAACAGATGCCTCTTTCCCCTCTCTCTCTCTCTCTTAGTTGCAAGAGCAAGTCTTTAAACTTGGGGAAACCTGTATAGGGCTGCTTTGAAAAAAAGTGCCTATTCTTGTTGTTGGGGCGCTGCATAGGTATTATTGGTGCCGGTACATGCCTGAACGCTAAAAAGTTCAGTGATTCATTTGAAAATGCTGATTCTGCAGATGCCTTGATGGGCGAATCAAATGAAAAGAAAACAAAACAAAACATGCCCTTGGCTTCTTCTAATTTAATATCAGAGTAGTCAAAATATATCTATGCTCTGCTTCTGTTGCTAAAAAAAAATCATTCAGAACAGATGCCATTTTAACACAGCCTTTTTCTCCTAAGAAAATTACTCTCTGCCATAGTTTGTTGATCATTTTAAGGTGTTAAGTGCTGGAAGCAGCAGTTTCCTGGCTGTGTGCCATCTGGAACTGGATAGAGCATTAATGCCACCTGCTGAAAAGCCTCATGGGACCTGCTCGACGGAAGATGTATACTATACTTGAGGCTTGGAGGTTTTAATAACACTTGGTAATAGTGATAACATTCTTCATGTACAAAATAAAAGTAAAAATAAAAAAATCTGATACATTCTCCCTCTTGAGAGATGGAAGTTTAATTCTCTTCTCTCCTTGCTTTTATAAATCTCATCCTGACATTTAGCAGGAAGGCTATCAGACCCAATATTACTCCATGTTTCTGGGGTCTTAAAGGAAAATTACAGTACAAGCATCAGGTTTTGCTAAGAGAGGAGTCTTAATTTTCACACAGAGAAAGTAGCCACCAATTTGACAGGAAGATCAGAAGGCCTTTATTACTACAGCTGTTTGAGGAACACATTTTGTTTTACTATTGGATAACTGGTTTTTGCCATAACAAATGCAGCAGGCTGCATGTACCTGAGGAAAATATGTTAAGTGAATTACGGGATGTGTATGTGAGAGACAGAAAAGTGTGGGACATACCATGATGTCCCAGATACTGGAGCCAAAGCTAGAGGGTCTGGACCTGAAAGCACGACCTAAGTCATTTTAGAGAGCAATTTGCTACTGTATCAGACAAACAGCTTAATGATCCACATCCTTAATGTGGATCATTGTCCACATGTGGATCATGTCATCTGAACGTTGCTTAAAGTCCCACTGTTACCGTATATTTAAAACTATTCTTCATTTTTCTTAAAAATTCCACTCCTGGAGTCAGGTAATAATGTGACAGTCTCAGCTTTAGTTTAAAAACATTAGCTGAATTTCCAGCTTTTTATTGTCAAGAAAAAAATTTGCAGTGCTAGCCCAAGGAGTGTAATTCCTGTCAAAATTTTAAATTAATGGCTCTTTATGCTACACATATGGACATACTGTGGATTATTGTAAATGACACATAGATTTTAATACAGGAGGATCAAACCAGATTCAGTAGCTTTTGTGCTAACAGTGAACAAAGTAAGAACGAGATCACAGTGTGCCAGGAGTAAGGATCAACCCTGAGTAAAAGACCAAGGAGTAGAGCCAATGCATTGGTTATCTCTTCCGCTTTAATTTTGACCCCTTCAGTCACCAGCTCACTGCTGGATTGACTTTCTGACAGAGTACCTTTGTGAACTGCCTTTGGTAAGGTTTAGAAAAAATAGTGTATTCTTTCTGTTGTTTGTTAGTTTAGGAAAACTAACACAAGATAAAATCCTACTGACATGAACACCTAGATTCATTCTTCATAACTGATAATTTAATTTATCAGCATGGTTACTTTTCCCTCAGAGTCAGTGGAGAGTGAAATGGGCACTCTGAGTGGAAAATGGTGCTATTTAAAAACTGCCTCCTGGAAATGCTTCTCTTCTCCCAGTCAGTAGCTACCGTCAGAGTGCAAGTGTAGGAAAGTTGGGTGTTGTCAGTCATTTGCTCAAATGTGCACAATCTGATGTCAGGGAGCAACTGATGCTCATGACCAAATACCCTTCATGAGTGTTGAACCCACCTATTGTTCCTGCTGGAGATAATCCCCTTCGAAATTGCTGGCTGCAAATTCACTGGTCATAAAATCAGCCTCTCCTCTTTTAAACTACATAAAACAGGGACAAAGACTTGTTTTTAAAATCAGGATGAAGCCCGCAATAGGTTATTAAACAAATTGCTACTATCAGCAAATGGCCTGGAATTCCAGGTCTACTTTAAAAAATGAGATAATCCTCTGAAAAATACAGGGGAGAAACCAAACATATTAAAACCATAAAACACTACAGACTACATGGTTGTTTGGTAGTCTGGCATTTGGAATTTAATGTCTCATTAATGCCCCCTGCTGATAAGCCTTCAAAGATCTACTTCGGTTCAAGCTCAGTATTTAATAGTACTGTGCATCATTACTTTCCTTAAATTAAAAAAAAAATCCAGCTTATATCTCATCATAACTGGATTCATCTTAAATAAATCACATTTCTTTTAAGTCTGCTCCATAACAAGGCCTGTGCTGTCACAAAAGCAGTAACAAAAAAGTCCTTATAATTGTCACATATGAACCCTTTCTACTGTTTGTTTAGTAAAAGGGACAAAGTGATGTAGCATGACTGTGTAAGAACTAAATCTTAAAGGAGAGAAGGAATCTTTAAAATTTTGTAAAGAAAGCAAATTATTATAATGAAATACAGCTTGCCAAAATAGAGAAATTGCAAGAGGTTGAACAGATGTATTTGCTATTCAGGGTTATACTAGGGGGAGCTAAATGATGGGCCTTTTCACAGCATTTATTATCTATTTTCTAGCTAAAGAAAAGATAACGTTAGTATTGATTTTTACAGAGACTGCCTTGTGTATGGCAACACAGGTATCACCTGATTCCATAAGAGAGCTGGGGATTCATTTCCAAGCCACAAGGGAAATGCTTTTCCTCTGCTGTTAGTGATTAAAAAGACACTACTGTGTTTTCTCCAGTTTCCAACACCTGTGCTGCTGAATCTTTCCTCTTTCTCCATTCATCTCCCTGCCTCTCTGAGGTACATAAAATCTTACACAAGTGTCCGTGGCATTGGCCACCTAATGCTTGTAGGGACATCCACCCCTGCGGGTCATTCCCTCTCAAGAGAGCGAGGAGACCTGTGTTGTCCCTTTCAAGCATCAAAGAGTGAGTTTAGCCTTTCACAGGCAGAGCTCATGTAAAGAGGCTGTCTCATGGCAGCCCAGCTCGTCAGGAGTGCGATGAATGCAGCGAGAGCAGGGTCAGGCTGTTACAAGGCAGAGTATTGGGCCCACAAACCCCTGGGTGAAAGCGGGGCAGGGGTGGGACAGAGTCACTTCTGGTGCCCTCCTGTCCTCCCTGTGTGCAGGGTCCCAGGCAAAGATCAGGCATTCTGCAGGAAAACTGATACCTGCCCAAGCCAGCTCTGCTCCCAGTCATCGATAGCTTGCACAGATATTGCCTTATGAATGCAGAGATTCGTGCATTTTTCCCTTTCAGCAGGAATTCAGAGAGATTGTGAAGGGAGAAAGACTGTTGTGGCTCATAGCCATGTGGGCATTTCATACAGCAGCGTCATACATATGGTACACTTCTGCACATGTGTTGCAGTATTGGGAAGTTAAGAGTGTGTGGGGAAAGGCCAGCAAATTTTGTAGCATTAAAGCACTGATTTTTGTCAGTGAGAGGAGGCTGTGGAGCATTGTTCAGTGGTGTCACAGCCTTACCGTGAAAACAGAACTAGGAATGCTATCTGACCCCTAACTTCTGTGCATCTGGTACAGGATCCGATCCATTAGCCTGTGGTTTAAACAGCTACAAAATAGCTAAAAGTACAGACCTTGAGTTCCATAATGTGTACAGCTTCTTGTACTCAAGTCACTAACACCAAGAATTAAGAGGAAGGCAGGACTGGTTGGGAAGTTCCCACTTCACACTTAGCTTGACATATGAGCTAAGAGGGCAGTCGATCAGGCCTACAACATACACGCTTTCCTTTCTCTTAAAGCTCTTAAGCAGGCAAGTTAGCATCACCATTACCAGCATCCTCAGGAAACAGCATGGTAGATCTATAAAGAATTTTCCTTTGTTGTTTATAAAAGCATTTTTTAATAGTCTTTGAATGAATGGGCTCTTTCCTTACAAAGGCAATGGTCACAGATTACAAGTGAGAAAAGGGGAAAAAATACCCCAATAGGACAGAATTGTTCATCCACTATTTGGTCAGAAGCTGGTATGTGGTTCTTGGACAACCACAGCATGAGATGGCAAATGCTTGCACACCCTTTTCTGCTGTAGTAGACAGCCAACAGCCCAGGATTTGAAACGAGATATGTTCATCTCTTGAATTTTCTCCATCACAAAGGAGAAGTGTGCTGAGCAAGTAGGGTATGTAGGATAAAGGAGGGCAAACTGCTATTGATGTCAGTTATCTTCCTTAGTTGATAAAGTCGGTGTCAGATTTCAGTGGATCTAGGAAAATTTGTCGACTCTCTGAGGTTTTTTTGACAGGGTAGTATCATGTGATGCATTCATCTGATATGGCACCTTATCTCCTCTCAAGCTTACACAACTTCCAGTGTTGATGTCAGAGGAATCGTCCCAAAGGTTAGAACATGCTCTAGCATCCTTGTCAGCAGTCTGAGAGGGAAGGTAGCCCAGGATCTACCGAGTTTGTTCGTGGCATGTCATTATTGTTCCCTTGGAAGGTTGGGGATGTTTTCTGAGCTCTTCTCACTCCTCCTGGAATGGCCCATGTTTCCATCTACTGTTGCAATACGTGTAGGAGGTGCCCTTGCCAGGTGCCTGCCCAGGAGTGCCGTGGATATGAAGGTGGTCTTCCTCCCATCTTCTTACAGATCCCAAAAGAATCAATGGAGGAGGCAGAAACAAAAGCCATTACAAGCAAATCCATCTCTAGTGGAAACCCAAAATAATAGCGGAGGTCATATGCAGCTTAGATTTTTGTGTTGATATGGAGAATTATTAACTTTGAAAAGACAGATGCCAGGAGAAAAATGTCTTTTTAGTTAATAGGAGTACCAGAGGATTATAGCTTGTAATAGACCCGTGCAACTGGAGTTCAGAAATCCGCCAGCTCTGCATCAGTCTTCTAACAAACGCTGCTTCCAACAAACTGGACCCAGTATTTCCAATTATTCCTATCCTACCTGGGTACCTGAGCAAATGCAAAGGTGTTTGTCACTGATGCTTTGGGCTTGGTTCATTTTTATACTCAGACCTTGGCTACATAAAAAATATTACGCTGTTATAATACACAGCACAGCATGTGGGTAGGCGTCCCTCCACCCTTCAAGCTGACAGTTTCAGCCTGTGATCGATCCATGCGTCACAATTACCTGTCAAAGAAAGTAAGCTTAAATTTATTACATAAGAGTTACTGGTAAAACATAAGGGTCTACAAAATAAAAGACTGAAAACCATTGCTTTAAACTGAGAGAGTTGGAGCAGTGTGTAGAGTGGATTGAGTTACACCTGATAATCAAGGTGCCTCATACTGTTACTTATTTGATTTCCTACATATGAAAAAGTTGTACCGGTTACAGCATTTTTACGCCTTTATGTCTCTGTTACCATTAGGAGAACTGTACTGCTGTAACTAAACAGCTAGAGCTGGAGAAATCTGGCTTCTTTATATGGATGAGCTCTTAGGTAATGCTAAGGTTCTGTAGTGTAGCACATAGAAATTCTTCAAGGACCGTTACATAAAAAAGAAGCTGAAACAGTTTTTAACCAGCTGTCAGTATTTTTAGAGGCCATGCTACTCTCACAAAACTTCTTTTCCTGAAACAAGTGCCTTAGGAAGATGTAAAGTCCTCTTTTGTCTGAGAGTGTCTTCTTCAGCCTTATAAACTATACCTAGTCCCAACTTAATTACTAAAATGGTAAAATAATACAATTAGTTCTTGAAATGGACTTGTTAGAAGCTCTGCAGAGGCTGCTCTGATTTCTACACAGCCCCAGCTTCAAAAGCCCGTGTGTGCTAATAACCCCTCTCTCCCTCCAAGCTGCTTTCCAGCTTGTGCCACCATGCTGACTGGACTTAAAAACTCCTGTAGCAAAGCCATGTCCTGTAATTGGCTGCTTTCAGAACAGACCATGACTTTTGTGTGCCGCAGTTGCTTAGGAAAACTGATTTCAGATTGCAAAGTCAGTTATATCAGGTGAGGGAGAGAAAACACTTCTGAAGAGGGGCAGCTTAGAAAGATCATTGGCTTTCGCATTTACTCTGACAGTGTAAAATATATGGTTATTTGGCATAATGAAACTATTCACTAGGAATTATTTTGCCGTTAAGTGGAAGTCCAATATAGGTTGTTTTTCTCACTGCCTCCAAGTGAAGTATTTGTTCGTTACACATTCCTCTAGCTGCTTTGTCTTTTTTTGGTAATATTTTAACAAAAAGTAGGTTATATTTGCTGCATCCAATCCTTTGGCAACCTAAAAGATTACGCAGTCGGCCAGATCCTTACCATCCATTAAAAACATTAATTCACTGCGGTCAGAGACTATAAGAGCCTTTACTGTCTGATATGCTCTTCCTCTTTCGACAGACCTGGGTATGCTACAGAAGTGTGAAGGTTAAACCTTTTAAGGCATGTCATTTGTGATAAAATGGTACAGAACAGATGCTTAACAAACTGCTGCAGAGACCGAGGCTTTTGTTGATCCCTGAAGAATTCACATTGCTAATTCCCATTAATGCTAATGCGAGATATGTACCTAGTACCCTCACACCTCAGTGTGAAAATAGGCCTTTTAGCTGCTAGCACATCTGGATCAGATGGGCTTCTAATTAACTGTTGTCTCCATCTTCTTTGTTATTTGTAAGGATAGGCTTGTCTGAGAGGGTGTTTAACGTTTTCCTTACCACTTGACCACTCTACAATATGAAAATGTAGACCCTTCTTAAGAAGTTAGAGTCGGGGTTTCGGCATAGGCAATTTCAGGAGTCCTGAAAAAATTCCCAGAGACATACTGTGAAAAAGCTCATAAAAGTAATTGTTTTAAGTAAAATTATCATGTAGTAATACAAATCCAGTATTTTCCAGGAGTCTGTAATTCTTCTGCCGGTATTTGAAGGAAGTTTGATTATTTAAGAAAACAAAATATAACTAATGAGATGTTTTCTTTCTCTATTTATGTCAGGTACAAACACTACAGGTAAGAAATCTGTATGAGGTGAAGGATGATTTAGTAAGTGGATATCAGCTGGCCACAAATAAATACAGACAACACTTAACAAAAAAATTCTTGACCCCTGAACCAGCATGAGTTTCTGAGGCCTCACGCTAATCAGGATACTTCAGGAAACAGCCTTAGTGATTTCTGGGTAGAGGCTTGATCTGCTTTTAGAAAGGTAAAAGTGGGTCATGAAATTCAGCAATCCATGTGATTTCTTCCAATTTGCTGTGCTTCTAACATCCCTCTGCTGCAACAGCAAGACTGGAGTTCCCATCTCCAAGGAAAAACAGCCTTGCTTCCTTCACAGAGGAAGACCCAGACCCACCCCTGGGCAAAACAGTCTGGGATGCACAGTTAAATATTTCTGATATTATCCAGTAGAGAGCAAAGACACACTCTTAACAATTCCTTCCAGCAGTAACTTAGGAGTCCTGTACGTAGCTAACCTGTCTGTTTTCATGATACACATACGCTATGACTGTTGGATGCTCCAGTGTGTCTATTCCAAGAGTCACGCTCTCATCACCTAGCTCAAAAAAGCACACCAAAAATTTTCAGGCTTTGCATAACAGTTGGTCACTATTCAGAAGGGGAGGTGGAAATCTGATTAAAATGGGTGGACTGTGAGCCACAGCATGTGTGTTGAGAGTTGAAAACACTCATGCAGGTTTTTGGTGCTCTGCTCATGAAATTGTGACAGTTTCAGCACATGAACTGAAACCCCCCACTGAAGCTTGCTGGAAACAAACTGAGCAAGGGTATCAATAGGTATCTCATTGACCATCCACTGAGGAACATCTCATGCAATATACTGGTTTGGTTTCTTTCAGAAAGAATAAAAATGTAGTCTTTTATGTTGTCATTTGTGTGCAAGAACAATTTTCCAATTATTAGTCATACACATTAAAGGCATTGTAAGATGCATTATCAGTAGCATGTGGGAAGGCTGATAAGCCAAAAGAATTTACCTATTTATGTATAAACACCAGCAGTACTTGGGGTTTTCAAATTCATTCATATGGATTTGCATTATGATTTGTATGAGTGACAAAACACACAGCAAGAGGAGATTTTTGCAGTGGCTCTATGCCTGTCTTACAGGACAGAGATTGTATGGCTAGAGAGCACACGAGAAATTTTTACAGCCTCTTCCTTTTCTCCCTCAATTTCTTGCTCCTCTATTAAGAACTCTGGGGAGTCTTCAGTATAGGCTGATCAAAAAGCTCTGCCTCCTACTGTGTCTATTGTCATTTTCCATTAATCTCTGTCTTTTAGAGCTTTGTGTCCCTTTCCTGAATGGAGTTGGCCTCTTGCTTTCTTGTTTGCAAAACAGGGGCCTCTTCTCTGTGGGTAACAGTAAAAAAAAAAGGGGGGGGGGGAAATCTTCCAATTGTTGTTAAGGGAACTGGGAAGTGCTTTGCAGTGAATGAGGAGAGTGTAAGCAGTCTGGGGCTTCAGTCCCACTACCTGGTATTGTGATAATTTTGTTCTGGATGTGCAGTGGTCTCTGAGTTATGCTGTCACAGTATTAAGGTGAAGGGGAGGACTTCTCGATGTATCCCAGTAGCCCTGGGATTAGTGTGACTGAATTGTACTGCTTACTTTGAAGATTCTCTTTATACTCAGGACACAATCTTACACTAATTTCTGATTAGCACCTGCACCAAATAATTACCAATTGCCTAAAGAAGATTGCAACACTTGCTTCATATTTCTTGGACATTTAAGAAAGTGATTTTTTGATTTCAGAGAACTCCCACAACTTAAAGAGCAGCAAAGGTGTGCAGTGTTATCTGCAAGGACAGAATCAGCGTGGGCTTTTAGAGCAGTGCAGAATTTAATGGTGTGGCAAGGGACATGTGTTAAATACTACAGAATTAATCCATTTAAATAGCTGGCTTTGAGGAAAAAACACCAATTGTTTGAGTCCAGCTTGTCAAGCTTGATCTAAAATCAAGCAGGAGTTTTGAAATGGGGCTGAATCAGATACATGATGTGTTTCCTTACCACTATCATGAATGAGCTTCTGCAGAATCAGGACATAAGCATGTATCATTGAGCTTTTTCATGTGCAGATTATTGACTAATCCAGAAAAATCTGGTCCAGAAGAAAGGTAAATCTTGGCTGTGCCAGAGGCTCTACTGTGACCTAAGGGCAGTCATTTTATCTCCTCTGCTTTTGTCCCCTCTCTGTAAAATGGTGATAAGAGCATTTTCTTATCTTACAATGAAGTAGTGATGATAAATATTAAGGATTATGACATGGTTAAATACTGTGGTAATGGAGGCCATTAAGCACCATAGACACTTCCATTCATTGGCTGCTTTTCTAAACTGAATTATTGAGCATTTTTAACTTTTCCCAAGTAAACGCAAGGAAATGAGTTGATAAGGATTAGGAAATAAACCCTGCAAAATGTGAGTGTTAAACTGCATTGCGTTTTCTGAATTATGTAACTGGATATTTAGTAGCTTTATCTTGTCAGCCTACCTGCTCTTCTTCATTGCTTCCTTCAATGACTGTAAACCTGAAAATAGGGAGAAAAGGCAAAGTTGTCATCTGCTACGTGTCGTGGCTACAAAAATCAGGGATTTGTGCATTTGTCTTTTTAGGTCCTAGCTTTAGAAATTGAAAAAAGTCAGGGGACTGAAGTTGATTAAGGCATCTGTGACCAGTAAATCAAAACAAATGTTGGGGAATTTTTATGGTACCCCTCAAGGCTAATTAAAGTCACGTTTGTGCTTAAATATAAAGAAAAAAATTAATGAACAGCACATTGTGCGAAGTCCTACCACCATAAGCGTTTCTACAAGGAGTCTGCAAAGATGCGTCAGGAGCCGATTCCTTGTATACACTTGCACCAGCACCCTTCCCAAGAGTGGTTGCATGGGGCACCTCAGCCCAGCCATGGGTCCATCCCCTGGCCCAGCTCTGCTGCCCAGAGGTGACCCCTGAACACTCCCATTACAGGATGACCGCAAGACGACGCTGTGGCTGTTTCTTATCTCATCACCAAGGGAAACTTCACTCCCTTGCAGGGAGTCCTTCTGTCTCTGGCATCCCTGCTTCCTGCCAGTTTGACCCCTTCTTGCAGCTGCGCCTTCTTGCCCTCTGTGCCAGATCATTCCTCAGTTACAAATTACCACTGCTGAGCACTTACAATTTGAATTTCCCCTTCACAAAAAAACCCAAAAAACCTCACTCATGCGCCAATAAATACATATGAAATAGTCACCAGGTGGAAGGGAAAGAGGAAAGGAAAAAGAGAAAGGGAGGGAAAAAGAAAATAAGTTCTTTATGTTTCCGTTTGTCTTTTGCTGAGAAGCTGCTTAGAGCAGTGAATACTCAACATGAGGCACAGGAACATGCCACACAGATGTGGTCAGGTCTTCACTGACTGTATGAGCAGCAAAAATTTTGCTCACGATCATGGTAATAGCTAGACTGTCCTTTCTGTACTTCACATCATCCCTTGTGATCATCGGACTGTGGTAGGGTCTGTTGAGCTGGAGGTCTAATTTCTGATGTCTGCTGTTGCTCTTTCCCTGCGATGGTGGGCATCACCTGTGGGACCTGATGTTTTCACAATTCATATCTCTTTTTGCAGGTAATATGTTTTTTCCTTCTCAAAATAACAAAACACAGAAACTGAAGTGTGACCAGGATTGGGTTTATTATTGAGGTACCTGTGTTGTTGTAGGTCAGTATTGACATAGGTCAGACTAGAGCTGTATTTTATATGCAGGAGAGGTTTTCATGCAGCACTGAGGCAGCATTTGGCACTGGGAAGGTCAAAGTTAGTTGTGCAACCACTGGCTGGAGAGCACATTTGGGATGAGTGAAATTTTCCTCCCATATCAAAAACCCACATTTTTTGAAAAGCATTTTTTTCCATATGACACCCAAAGAAGGATATAAGTTCAGTACCTGCTTTCTCCCTTTCCCAGTAACAGGCGAAAAAACAGCTGTCTATATAGTACCATCTCCTGTTCTCTCCCCTGTGTGGGCTCACTGGGGCTGGCAACCTAAAGCATGTCTGGGGGCATGTTTGGGATAGGAATGGTGGGTCAGATTGCGTCTGACAGCCCTAGGTATATGAGGTGCTGGAACAGAGCTTAAATACCTCTATATCCAGGCATCCTGTAATCTCTAACAAATTCATCTGGGCATGTCAGGTAGAGTAGTGATAGTGTCATTGCCTTCCTCTGATGCTAATTTATAAAACTGAGTTGCCCAAGGTTGATCAGGAAATCTGTAGCTGCTCAAGGAGTTAAATTCAGGTCTTCTAAATCCTTAATTATAGGACTGTGTTTGTGTCCTAGTTTCGGCTGGGATAGGGTTAATTTTCTTCCTAGGAGCTGGTACAGTGCTGTGTTCTGGATTTAGGATGAGAATAATGTTGATAACACCCCAATGTTTTAGTTGTTGCTAAGCAGTGCTTACACTAGTCAAGGACTTTTCAGCTTCCCATGCCCTGCCAGCAAGAAGCTGGGAGAGGGCACAGCCAGGACAGCTGACCCAAACTGGCCAA